>NC_142947.1:34040321-34070321 GCF_046866305.1 Octopus bimaculoides | reverse complement strand
ATATTGCTGCATTGTATAAGGTGTAAACAGCAACAGGACGTAAAGGTGTTGGTACTTCGATTCGATATCATATGTCAATTTAAACTGGTATCTCAGTTTGCTTACCCCCCCCCACACACACACAAACAAACATACATATAATTGTGCATGCGTGAAAGCATGTATTTGTTTGTGTGTGTGTATGTATATACATATACGTACACGTACACACACACACACACAAATACACATACATATGCATATATACACACACACAAACACACACATTATAGGTAGTAAATTGGCAGAAACGTTAGAGCGCGGGATAAATTGCCTTGCGATTCCTGCTCTGAATCTCGGAGTTGCCAATTCCCCTAAAAGTCACCTTCGCATCTCACGTCTTCGGTATTGATAAAACAATACAACTCAAGTACTGAAGTTCATTGTTCTTTTTTTTATGTATGAATTGTAATTGAGATTACTGCAGTTATATCTGAATTATTCTTTATATACCGCGAGAATACATTTTCGAGCGAAGTGTGGCGAAAGCGCGCGAAGACAAAATATAAGGCGAGAACGATAAAGTTTACATACATACTGAAACATATAGGCTAACCCGTACACATGCAAGCGCGTACACTCACGAAAGTATTTATACACAAAGAGTGGAAGAGAGAAAGTGAGCGAGAGAAATGTCGCGAAAGAGATACAGACAAAATGAAGGATTAAAACTCACACGCCTAGAATTTGGATTATCAGTTTAACAAACCACAGCAGAGCGTAACAAAACTTACGAAAAGTGTCTATTGTACATTTTGTGAAGTCCTCACGCCCGTCTTTCGTTCATTATCATCTCTGCATTCCTTATTAAGAATGACTGATTTGTTCCCTATTTCCATCTAATACAATGTGAAACATTTCTTTATCACATAGCACACACACACACACACACACACACACACACACACACACACACACACACACACACACACACACACATACACACACACACACGCACATATATATATGTATATACGCACACACACACAGATACACGCGTACATATGTATTCAAAAATACACACACACACAAGTAATTCACTCAAGGGACGAGAGGTTATATGCATAGCACTTATCAAACTTGCTTACCTATTTGATGTCATGTACTAGATCCTCAAACATCGAATCACCTTGTTCTAACTGTTCCTAAAAATTATAAAATATGTATATATATGCACTGAGTTCTATTCATTGTTTGTTCTCCCAAATACGCACTCATACACACGCAAAAGGATATCACATATATACAAATGTGTATACCGAAGGTAGATCAAAGCGTTCACATTTTATGACGTTTTTTATTTGGGTATGTCGTAAATTTGAAGTAAAAATAGGTCGCAATTGGTCGGTACACAATTTTATACACAAATGCTCTCAACAATTTCATTTATGAAATTTTAATCGCCAAATTGGAAGTATATCCGGCAATATTCTTTATGAAGTCGAGAATTTATCTTCGTGGAAAATGTACGGAAAAGACTAAACAGACGAAATATAAGACAAGGATAATAAAACATGCGTATACGAGGGCACGGCAACTGTCTTATACTATAGCCTAGGGGCGATCAATATCTTGTGAGTGAGTTTGGTATATGGAAACCGTGAGTAATCCCATAGTATGTATGTGTGTGCGTGCGTGTGTGTGTGTGTTTGTGTGCGTGCGTGCGTGTGTGTGTGTTTGTGTGTGTGCGTTTGCGTGTGTACCCTCCAGCTTTCATCAGGTGTCTTTTGGAAATTTCGAACCTGCGTTCTCATTCGTAAGGTATTTTTTCGACGTTATTATTATTATTATTATTATTATTATTATTCAGGTCACTGCCTGGAATCGAACTCGGAATCTCGGGGTTAGTAGCCCGCGCTCCAAACTACTACGCCATATATATATATATATATATATATATATATATATATATATATATATATATATATATATATATATATATATATATATATATATATATATATATATATATATATATATATATATATATATATATATATATATATATATATATATATATATATATATATATATATATATATATATATATATATATATATATATATATATATATATATATATATATATATATATATATACATATATATATATATATATATATATACATATATATATATATATATACATATATATATATATATATATATATATATATATATATATATATATATATATATATATATATATATATATATTTCGTGTGTGTATTTCGTGTGCAAGATTCTTGATGTGGATACGTGTGTTGAAAGAAATACAATTAAACCTTGGGAGAGGCATTATGCCGGTAATAAACACACGCACTGGTTCAGTCCTTTATTAATTTATATAGGTTTTTGTTAAATTATTTCATTGCACTGTTGCAATCTCTTCAGTAACTTGTCTCTCCACTTCCATTTATTTTGAACGTATGATCTGGCGTTGTTTTGGCGTTGTTTTGGCGTTGTTTCGAAACTGTTTGGTATGAGCATGTGAGTGTGTGCAAGCTCGTATGTGTGCACGCTCATATGTGTGCACGCACTTATGTGTTCGTGCTTATATGTAAGTATGTGCGTCCATATGTGTGTTTGTAACAATTTCGTTTATATCAGATCAGATAGAGACGTTTTAATTAATTTATTTACGTTCATATTCCGCATCATATGTGTGAACAACACATGCAGCCATGGGCAATTGTAAGGCCCTCATCTACGTGTATTTGGTGTTTAAAATTGGTTGCGTTTCAGTTATGAGGACCGACTCCTGTATTTGTCGCAACGATGCGTCACCGGGGTGTCTAGACAGGATTTCTATGCTAATTCTGTCCAGTACACCACCATGTTGTTCTTTGGCATGCTGGTAGAGCACCGAGGTTTGTAAAAGAACTCGGAACCAGGCCTATACTTTTAAAGCCTGGAACTTTTCAGCACCTCTTCATAAATACACACACACACACACACACAGACATACACATCTTTACATACGCGTGTACGTGTGTGTTTGTGTGTGTGCGTGTGTAAGCACTCTATATACCGTGTTATATCATAAATAATCAGATTGTCTTGTATTTCCCCAGTAACAGTTCATAACGACGTCTTTCATAAGATATTACATATTAATCTGTAATAAATATTTATTAGGAGTTGGTGAGAGTATTAGGTGATTTTGGTGTTGGTGATGGTATCAATGATATCAGGCTATACATTCTGTTCTGTTGAAATTTATGCTGAATGGGTGGCCTTATCATCTATTATCATTAAGGGTACGTATATGTGCATATACATACAAACATATCTACATATATATGTATGTGTACATACATAACACAGACATGTATGCATATACATAGCACACATATACACACATACATATACACAATTGTATGCAATGAATCTATGTAGACATGTTCAGAATTCGTACGTATAGTCTATGTTTATTCATTTGCTTGTAACAACCGGTACGTTATCTAGATGACGGAGGAAGAACTGGCGCCTTTCGGCCTTTCGATGAGTTTCCTTTCGTATTGCAGTGAATACCACCCCCACCACTCGCACAGCCCAAACCACCGCAAATAATCCCTCTCCACCATCACCACTGCCATCGCTGCTGCTGGTGTTATTTTTTTGCCTTTACAAATACACGGTCAATGATATCAACCGAATGCATCTACAATATTCTTGTCCTTGAGTTTAGATCAAAAGCAATTATCACCAATGACCTTCAAGAGAGCCTGGCATCACTTCGCCCTCTTTCGGTCGGGCAATGTGATTTGTGGAAGTTCTAACTTTACAGTACACAGGAGAGAGCAAGTGTGATGAGGTTCTCGGAAAAACTGATAACATAAACGTGGACAAAATGGCTGAAGTGTTTGTGACGATTTTCAAGGTGGAGTTTACTAAGAACAATCCTAAACCTGGCGGCACTTTCGAAGGGTACTTTTGGTTTGAGACAAAATCTACAGGCATGGAAGAGAAAAGGGAAAAGGATACTAGCTGTTACTACGTGTCAAAAATGATAAAGTCCTTATAGTTATATGTACTGCAGTAATTCTTGTAACAGAACACATGCAGCCAAGAACATAAATGTTAGCACGAATATCTATATCTGGATACATACAAGCACACACACACACGCACACGCGCGCGCTCACAAACACACACACACACACACACACACACACACACATACACACACACACACACATACGCACACATAAACACATACAGTAGAAACGAAGTCTAGTGGTTATGCTTATGCATATGTATAGTGAATGACTTTATGTAGTACAAGGGATAGGATTAATGTATAGCAAATGAAGGACAGATGTGTGCGATATGTTCGGATACTGAGGGAAAATCTGTGTCGAGATTATTACTGTAACGGGAGATGGTGTACGTATCAATACGAAGTAAACAGTTATGTATGTGTACTTATACGTGCTAAGGTCGGTCTACGTGGATGTTTAAATGTATAGGATAGTGAATATGGTTCATGAGGTGTATAAGTGTGGTGTTTTATGGTGGAGTGAACAGTAGGAGGATGTAGTGATGTAACCAGAATTATGCTATTCATACTCAAATGGAAGGAGCGACCTTGGTGGAAGATGAGGTTTTGTTCTTAGCGGTTACGAGAGGTAAGGGATCCGTGAAATAACATACCAAACTGAAAGATGGAGAGTAGCATATGCGGGTGAGTTGAAATAGCGACCGGTAGGCGATTTAGTGTTGTTTAAGCGGATATCTCGTAGATGTTCAGAGATGCTATCCGTTAGCCCACGACTCATTTTTTTTCAGTATATAAATCCACAAAACTGAGATTGAAGACAGTTAGTAATTTTTTAGGGGTGTGAGTGAACTAATCAGAGATAAGGAGGTAACGATGAATAGGTACAAGGAAGGTTGTAGTATGTCGATATAAGGGCATGTTCTTGCAGCGAACTCGGGAACATGGGAAAAATTCGAGTTGGCTATTGGAAGGAGCAGAAGGGCTGCAGACTAAAACGGTAACGAAAATTCAAAAACCATTGGTAGGCAGCGAAGGCGTAGGAATTGTGAGTATGAAATGAAAGATTTGGAGTGGTTACGGTGGTAAAAGGCAAAGTTGGGGTGAGAGAAGGAATCAGGCGAATCATAGAAAACGGACATGGGTGTCTACGTGTTGCGCGCGCGCGCGCATGTCTCTCTATCTCTCTTTCTCTCTCTCTCTCTCTACACACATGTATACATACAGAGAGAGAGAGAGAGAGAGAGAGAGAGAGAGAGAGCGAGAGAGAGAGAGAGACGAGGAGGAGGAGGAGGAAAAGAAAGATACACATCCACACAAAGTTTTCGTTTACTAACTCTTTCTCTATTTCGCCTATTCCCTTTATCCTTACGTACATATGTAATATACTCCAACATACAAAGTAAAAAAAAATTCTTCCAAACAAACCATTGAAAGATGTAGTTTTCCATATATATATATATATAACGTGATACTGTTAGAAGATAGAAGACAGACGACTTGACTTATTGAGGCACAAGGTAAATAGCCGAGTAACCAGACACAACCATACACGCACACATACATACACGTACAGTCACGCACATCGTACGCAGTTTCTTTCATGTTAACTTACCATCATCCACTAACATTGTTTATGTTGCGTGGAGAGAAGCGATGTAAAAATTAAGCTCTTTGCTTGCCAACGTCTGATCTGAGTTTTTACCGTACCTCTCTCTCTCTCTCCCATCTCTCATGATACGTGTTGACAAGTTTGGTACGGAAGAACATCATACATACCCCATTAAAAATGTTAATGTTATTTTTTTCGTGCTTTACACACGGGTAATGAACAGATAAATAATGCTATTATGGATGCAATAGTAATGATAATTATTTCAAATTTTCGCTCAAGGCGAGTAATTTAGGTGGAGAAGTTAGTTCATTACATCGGCCCTATTACTCATATCGCACTTTATTTAATCGACCTCAAAAAGATGAAAGGCAAAGTTGACCTCGACATGACTTCAACGCAGAGTTGGAAGAAATGCGGCAAGGTACGGACGCTCTCTCGATTCTGCCAATTATCTGCCGATTAAACTGCCTTTAAAAATTAATTATTAGCAACGAAAGCAGTATTCATATCAGAGGTAATTTATATTTCTTTATAGAACACCGAATACTGCGTTATTAGCCTGCAGAGATCCTCTTATATAGTCGCTTAGTGCATAAAAGCACACGTATAGTTCGTATATAGACGAGAATCGTCTGTCATGTGCGATGGAATTCCCTTTTCACGTGATTTTATCCCACTGGAAATCATCAGTGGGAAGTATTCGGTCATCGGTTACTAGTCAAACCTCATTACTACCATATATAGGATATCACCATCTTTTCAGACACAGATGTCGCGAATAGCTTTCAGGCTTATTAAAAAATAATTATTAGCGATAGAAGCAGTATTAAAACCAAATAGCAGTGTCTAGAACGATGATATTCTATATACTGTAGCATGTTGAATAGCATGAGGGAAGTGCAGCAGCTGTAGTTTCAAAGAAAGTGAAAACAATAGCAAGGCAAAATGCATCTGAACAATTGGCTGAGAGGTGTGGACAAAAACCTCTGCATGGCAAATATGAAGCTCGTAGCAAACAAGCTGGTGTAGACCAGAATCACACCCATCAGTGTGTACAGAGCTCAGGGCTAAAGGCAGAGAGTGAAGGCGTTAGCTTAGCTGCCCAGAACTATCAAGCTAGTGTGATGAAAAATGGTGTAGACCCAAAGTGCCGATTCTGCAACGATGGGATAAAAACAGTGGGCAACCTAATCTCTGGATGTAAGGTTTTCGCACCTGTAGAGTACAAGTCAAGGCATCACCGAGTTGGTCACTATCTACATTGGATAACGTGTCAGCATTATAAAAGAAAAACTGGTGACAAGTGGTACAAGTACCACCCTGAAGCAGTAGTAACTGAGGGAGAAAATGTAACGATTCTTTGGGACTTCCCAGTATGTACAGAACGGACCATCAAGGCAAATAAACCAGATACCGTTGTGCAAAACAAACACAATAAAGTCTGTTTATTGATTGACATGAGCATACTCTGTGACCATAATATCTCGGCAAAAGAATTTGCTAAGCTCAGAAGATATAAAAATTTGCTAATCGAAATCGAAAAGATGTGGCATTTCAAGACAGTTACAATACCAGTGATTGTAGGAGCACTTGGAATGATCAAAAAGGGAAATGAAAATTATTTAAGAATGATCCCTGGCTTAGCAACCATACAGGAAGTGCAAAAGATTGTCTTAACTGGTACGTCACACGTATTGACAAGAGCATTGTTGCTGTAAATTTTCTTTCCTTCTTCCCCCGTTTATTTTATTTGTTTACTTTTCTATTTTTTATTTTTTCCTCTTTTCTCACTGTCTTCTCCTTTTTCTCTATCACATGCCTCTGTAAATGAACAATCTGGTGTGTTTGTTTTAATGGCCTCCCAATGTATACAATTCGTTTCTCTGCCCTAGGCCTCAAACTTAGGCGAAGGGATTAAATCGATTACATCGAACCAGCGCGTAACTGGTACTTATTTAATTGACCACGAAAGAATGAAAGGCAAAGCCGACCTTCGCGGAATTTGAACTCAGAACGCAGCAGCAGACGAAATACCACTAAGCATTTCGCCCGGCGTGATAATGATTCCGATAGCACGCCGCCTCGATATTATTATTATTATTAATAATAATAATAATAATAATAATAATAATAATAATAATAATAATAATAATAATAATCCTTTCTACTGAAGGCGCGAGGCCTGAAATTCTAAGGGACTAGGGACTGTTGGCTTAATAATGATAATGATAATAATAATGATAATAATAATAATAATAATAATACTAATAATAATAATAATAATAATAATAATAATAATAATAATAATAATTTTAGGACAAGGTGATCAGTTTGTAGGAAGAAGGTCAGTCGATTACGTCAACCTAGCACTCAACTGGTACTTATTTTATAGACCCAGAAAGGATGAAAGGCAAAGTCAACCTCGGCGAAATTTGAATCCAGAATGTAAAGACGGACGAAATGCCGAGAAGAAGAAGAAGAAGAAGAAGAAGAAGAAGAAGAAGAAGAAGAAGAAGAAGAAGAAGAAGAAGAAGAAGAAGAAGAAAAAGAAGAAAAAGAAGAAGAAGAAGAAGAAGAAGAAGAAAAAGAAGAAAAAGAAGAAGAAGAAGAAGAAGAAGAAGAAGAAGAAGAAGAAGAAGAAGCACTATAACAATAATAACGACAACAACTCAGCGATACTGCGAAGAAAATGTAAACCAATCATCTATTATTTTTATTAGAGAGCAAACACATTGTCAATTAAGCAATCTGTCTTATTTATCTGTCTCTGATAGCATTTAAGAAAGTTACTGGCTAATCAATTCCTTGCGAGTAAGGATATTGTTAGCATTATTGAGTAAACACAATCAAAAGTCTCTCTCTTATATTTATGTATGTACGTCTGTACGTGCGTGTGTATGCGCGCGTGTGTGTCTGTATTTACGTATATATGCGAGTCAGTATTTAGGTGTGTGTGTGTGTGTGTGTGTGTGTGTGTGTGTGTGTTTATAACGAAGTGCTTGATAGACACAAACATGGTTCTGATACAGTAACCAAATCTTGAAAACATCGGTTAAGTAGGCTGTTGACAAACGTCGACGTAGGCCTGGAGTAAGAAATCTCAAGAATATTGTTATTATTGTAAGCCTCCTTACTGAAAAAATAAATTACTGAAGAGTATTTATGTATGTATATATGTGTATGTATGTACAGGCGTATACATATATGTATGCAAACATTATGAATCTGTATGTTGTGTTGTGTGTGTATTTGTGTTTGTGGCTGAGTGGAGGAATATTGAAGGTATGTATGTCAGACTACAGAGTTAAGTAGTCAGAGGAGCAACGAGTCATGAGTCTAACAGTTCATATTGTGTTATCGGTACTTCGTTGTGTCCAAGTCAAGTCCACGTAGCTGTAAAGAGGTACCATATAATGGAGTAGAGTTTCATACTTCTATGTACAACTATAATTCAGGTTTCGTTCTATAATCTTTTTCTGGTTGTCGCTGTTCATGGAAAGGTTCAGCACGAGCACTTTTGTGATTTATTCATGCATAATCTATCTAATGAGAAGCAAATTCATTAACGTGAATGAAAAATTGTTCTAATGCTGATCAAGGAAGAGAATTTCCATTATTTTTACCTCCGCCTAAGGGAAAGCGGAGGTATTGTTTTCAGTCGTGTTTGTTTGTTTGTCTGTCCGTTGATAAGATATCTCAATAACCGTTGGATGGATTCGGATGAAAATATCAAGGATGTTTGGCCTCATGACTGGCACGAACTGATCAGACGTTGAGATCGATCCGGTACCGGACAAGGATTCTGGATTATTTTTTCTGTTTTTCTTTTACAAAATTTTGAGAGCAGTCGAGTTCATATTTAGTATTCTCGTTTGTGAGAGCAGTCAAGGTTATTTCCAATATTCTCATTTTAAAAATCATCCCCGGTTAATCATTGAGAGGACGTTGGTGTTGCCTTGCCGGAGGTTTGCGCTCTCTGAATACTCTTGTTAATATTATTTTCTGTGCCTGTCGCAGTTATGTTTTAGTCTTGTTGATGACACAAGATCAGACATTTTTTATTCAAATTTCACCTTGACTAAATAAACTTAAAGATTCCATATAGTGCGTCAGGTGTGTCAGTCGATGACAATTGATAGTCTAATTTGAACAGTCGGAATCTACATTAGTAGTTGATATACTACATCTCACATGGTTGTAATGTAACTGATATGTTATTCTATAGTAGTTTTTAGTATATTCTTTCATTTGTTTAAAAAATTGCGCCGTAACCGCGAGGTTTCTATTGTATGGTCAAGTATACATCGACTCCAGGACTTATACTGATGATAAGCGTACGTATATGTTACGCTTCGGGTAAAGTGAAACATATATGTAACAAATATGAACGACAAACTGGACTTGGAAGGGATTTGTAAGACAAAACGTAGAATAACGTAACTGAATATCGGTTTCAAGTTTTCCTACACGACCAGCAATATCGGTGTGTGAGGTGGTGGTGGTGGTGGTGGTGGTAGTTGAAGTGGTGGTAAGTCGATTACATCGACCCCAATGCTTAACTGGTATTAGAGGTAAAGTCGACCTCGGCAGATTTTGAATTTAGAACGTCAAGACGGACGAAATAGTGTAATGCATTCTGCCCAGCGAGCTAACGATTCTGCGGCCTACCGCCTTGACGTAAGCAAATATTAATTTCAAATTTTGGCACAAGGCCAGCAATAGTGGGGTAGGGCTAAGGTGATTACATCAACTTCAGTGCTTTACTAGTACTTATTTTACCGATCCCGAAATAATGGAAGGTAAAGTCGACAACGTTGTTATGACAAAAATTTTGTCAAGGCTGAAGAATGAAACAATACTTCCAAAGGTTATATTAATATTGTAAAATATAATGGGTAAAGTCGAAAAAATATAAATAAATAAACTAATGAATAAATGCAAAATAGAAATAGATTTAGGAGCAGGAGAAGAAACAAGAAATAGAAAGAAGAAAGGACGTATCCTTTTATTTGTAGGAAGTTTTTAAAAAACTCCATCTCTGCCAAGAAAGGTAATTTTAGAAGAAAATAAAACAGTGAAATGCAGACATGATGTAAGTGAGATGAAGTTGTAATTTAATTGTGTATGAAACTTGATAGACAGTGAGAGTTATAAAAGGTAAAAGTTGGGGTAAGAAAAGTATGAGGTTAAGGTATAAAATAGAAGTTCAAGCTGAGATTTTGCTGAAGAGAGATGGTTGTAATAAGATTAATAGGTTTTAAAAAACGAGAGATTTTAAAAAGGATCGTTTAGGTTAAACATTGAATTTTTGTTTACGAAATTCACATGAATAAATTGTAAATAAATTTAGAAGTCCTATTAACTTACGAGGGGTTGATGAAAAGTTCCTGACTTTTGGTAAAAGAAAATACAGTAGGATCAGCTAATTGTGATTTTATTCAGCACATTCCCCTCTCTGATTCACACACTTATTGCAGCGGTCCTTCAGTTTTTCTAAGCCCTGTAAAAGACCACGGAAGTTTGGGCCTCCAACCAGGCCTTCTGCGACACCCTCAAAGCCAGGAAGTTTTCAGCACCTATTCGTATCTTCTTAAAAGTGCCCTAAAATAATATTTTGCTTAATTTAATTTTTTTTAGTATATTTAACTATTTTAACAATACTAAAAATACATAAAATACAAAATTATTGCAAAATTATCTGCAAAAACAAGCGCTTTAAGAGCTCATTTTATTACGTTTTGTGCTAAATTATGACATTCTCCGAAAAAGTCTGGTTATTCATTTTCATATCATTAGAGCGTCGGACAAAACGTTTTGCGGTATTTGTTGCGGCTCATTACGATCTGAGTCTGATGTAGATATAACAATGTAATATAGGGCGATTTCAATACTTTCCATTATGGGTACAAGGCCTGAAAATTGGGAGAGGGGATTAGTCGATTTCCTCGATCCTAGAAGCTGACTGGTACTTATTTTATCAACTTCGAAAGTATGGAATACAAAGCCAACCAAAATGGAATTTGAACTCAAAATGTGAAACCAGAAGGAACACCGCTAAGCATTTTGTCCGGCGTGCTAACGGTTCTACTAGGGCATCGCGTATGGATCGATTCAATTGATTAATGATCTTCGTAAAGTTTCTTGATTACTAATGACACGAGTGAGACCTTATTTATTGAATGGAAGGCGTCGGATGAAACACCTTGGGATATTCCTTTTTGTTCTTTACGTTCGGAGTTCAAATCCTGATGATTTCAACTTCGTTTTTCATTATTTCGGATAAATGAAATAAAATACTAGGGTTAATATAATCGACTATTCGTTTTCCCCAAAGTTTCAGGCCTTCTGTGAACGTGAGAGTCAATTACTTAAATGCTATATTCCTTCAAAAATTAAATTCAATTCAGTTCAAAACCAATCGATAGCTTGATATCCCTTTCACTCATCCAGCACCTTTAAATGTAATTACTTATATCGATTTACACAAATCACAAATTTACTATACACTTCACATTAATACTACTTTTTTTCTGTATTCTATAGGCATCAGTGTGTGCTTCAGAAGTTCGCTCTTCAATCACATAGGTTCAAGTTCACTCCTACCGTGAGGCACCTGTGGCTGTTGTGGTCTATTATAGGCACGAATAGAGCAATTCCTTGCGAGTGAATTTGGTAATAAACAGAAACTGTGTGGAAGGTCACCGCATATATATATATATATATATATATATATATATATATATATACATATGTGTGTGTGTGTACGTGCGTGTGTGTGTGTGTGTGTGTGTGTGTGTATATATATATGTATATGTGTGCAAGTTTGTGTTTCTGCCTCACAACCGCATGACAACCAGTGTTGGTTTCTTGAAGTCCCCGTGATACAGCGATTCAACAAAAGAAACCGAGAGAATTTAAGCCAGAATTTAAATTAAATACTGCGGTCGATTTTTTCGACTAAACCGTTCAAGGCAATACTCCAACAGGGCCGCAGTCCAACGATTGAATCCAACAACAGATAAAAAGATTAATTTTGACAAAAGAATAAGAAAAACCTTTCTGGTACTCTAATGACGAACCTACTTGTCAATTTATGAAATAAGCCTCAAAATTCACAAAGAATTTGTATTTCTATCACTTAAACATTTTCTTTTTTCACTTTCATCCTTCAAAAAACGGCGTTGGAATTTGAATATAACGATAGAAAGAAAACACCTTTTAAGAAATAAAACAGTTGCTGCTTTCTTTAATACTTCTCTTTTATTGCTTCTGTTCTGTTTTTATTTATTTTTTCTGTATTTTTATCCTTTGTTTTTTCTTTTTCCATTCCTGTAGTTTTGGAAATTTGAAATTTACAGCTGGTAACTTTATGAGGAATTGAGAACTTCACCCCAAAATCTTACTATCTCTAAAATATATTTAACAATGAACTCTGTGAGATGAAAATACATTTTAGGGTGTAACAAAACAATCGCTGAATCTCCCCGAGAACTACGTTAAGGGTACACGTGTCTGTGGAGTGCTCAGCCACTTGCACGTTAATTTCACGAGCAGGCTGTTCCGTTGATCGGATCAACTGGAACCCTCGTCGTGGTAACCGACGGAGTGCCATGATGTATGTATTCATACATACATATCCACACACACACACACACACACACACACACACACACACACACACACACACACACACACACACACAATGTATGTACATATACATGACAAAACGACAGCAGTATATAGAGCTCTAAAACCTATATACACACACACGTACATATATGTAACGTCACCATGGTTTTCTTTTAGTTGGTATTCCGATAGGCGAATGGTCGATCAGTAAAATACTCGTAATAAATTACTTCCTTTCAAGTGGAGCGCAGTGGCAGTTCTCGATATTCCTTTTTATCTCCTCCCCATAATTCTCATAAAAATTGCCGTGGATAGGTCTATCATTTAAAGCCCCTGAGGATTTTTGTCGATGTGAGAAACTACTGTACGTTGTCTTAACGAAAGAAAATACTTATTCATATTGATTTCAAATTTTGGCACAAGACCAGCAATTACGGGGAAATAGGCAAGTCGATTACATCGACCCCAGTGTTCAACTAATACTTTTTTTATTGGCCCCGATTGGATGAATGCAAAGTTGAACTCAGCGTAATTTAAACTCGGAACGCGAAGATAGACGAAATGCTGCTAAACATTTTTTGTTGTTGTTGTTGTTCTTCATTTCACAGGAAGAATTTATTTGTGATCAGACGTGGAGAAGAATAGGCACTAGCAGCAGCAGTTTTAAGCTGCCCAAAAGATGTCCTGTATGTCGACGCAGTCCTCTCGAATCCAAAAGGAAATGACAACTCAAAACAAAGCAATGTATCTATTTTATCAACTCCAGAAAGAGGAAAAAACAACTTCGATCCCAGTTTAAAGAAGAAAAAAAATTATTAAACACAGGGCGTGGGTTGCAGTGATAATCCATAGTCAAACAGAGTTAGCGGTAGTATGGTAATATGTTGGCAAACTTGCGGCTGGATGTGCTTTTGGTAAATACATCGGCAAACATAGCATGGAGATAATGTATTCATAAAGCCATTGGCAAACAGTAAGTTGACGTTATTGTGATATAATTCCTTTCAGTAAACGTGAATTGGAGTTGGATAATGAGTGGGTCAACATAATATCAGCGAAGAAAATCTGTCGGGAAGAAAATTATGTTAATTTAATGCTCGTTTCTGGTTTACACACTCGTAAAATGAATAATGTTTCTGCTTACAGATCTTTTATGAGATGTGTACAAGTGAAAAGCAAAATTTAATTAATTTTGGAGAAGTAATTCTGATTTCTCTGTACTGAAAATATATAAAGAAATATACTTTAAGTGACTGTTTAATTCTCTCTAGGTCTAGCTAAATCGATTAAACTTACGATTAAAAACATTCTAACTCCGACCACCCTGAATTTTATATCCGGTTTAATATAGATTGGGCGTTCTTTTTTAATATTGCCCACTTTTTACCTATGGACTCTCTGGATTCCTGTTTTATTCGTTCCTCATAACCATTCGATGTTTTAAAAAATCCTATTATTATAGTCAATTAATAATTATTATATATTATTAAATACTATCAGGAATTGTATAAGAAAATTCAAATATTCTGTGTATTGTAGAAATATAACCATTTTATTGCACATGAATTTTACCACCAAAACCTTATATAGACCTAGAAGATTCATATGTACCCTGGTTGAGAACCACTGATGCAAAGGATCCCTCATTAGTAAGTAGTGGTGCTTGATAAAAGAAAACCCACAACGGAAAGCAAAAGCAGCAAACAAAACATCTCGCTTAATATTTAGTTTCGCTCGAATTAATTCTGAGATTGGATCTCACCAACCGATTTTGCTTTCCATCCCCACACAACAAGGAGGAGGGAGGATGTATCGATAAAATGTGTACCAGTAATATACAAAGAATAATATCATTTAAAGAATAACTAGTTGTGAGAAATTAGACGTCTTTATTTTCTAATAAAGACGTCTAATTCTCACAGCTTTTCGCTGTTGTGACAGTGATGGAAAAGCTGCCCTGCACTTACTACCAAGCAGTGACGTAGATAATAGGGGAGAAAAGGGAGTGACCGCTCCTTCCAAACATATTTTTCAAAATTGGCGACTTTTCAACAATTGTTTTTAATACTTTAGTTACCTATATCAGTAGTTGTAAGTTTCATATCTAATGACATTCTTACTGAAACATGAAATTAATGAATGTAGAATACAATAACGTATATTGCAACTAAGGAAATATTTTGAGTAATATAAGAGACATGAAGAGCAGGTAAAATCTTTAGCCGGCTGAGTAAAATATTTAGCTGCATTTCGTCCGTCCTTACTTTCTGAGTTCAAATTCCACCAAGGTCGACTTTATCTTTCATCCCTTCGGGGTCAATAGAATAAGTAACAGTTGAGCACTGGGGTCGATGTAATCGACTCGGCTCCTCTACCTAAATTTCTGGCCTTGTGCCAAAATTTGAAACCAATATAAGAGAAATGAGTTTAAAATTGTTTATGTATCACGGAGCACTTTTTATGTGATCCTCCTCCTGACTTTAGAACCTAGCTATGCCTTTGCTTCCTAGCCCTTTTCAACGGCTACCACTACCTGAATCAACAGATATACAGAGACGTATAGGACTGACACCTGACTGCAATATTCCTGTTATACTAGATAGTTTGTATGCCATATTTTTGTAACCATACATTAACCTTTTGCACTGAAGACCGATCACTAGTATAATATATTTGGAGTATTATATTTGTGGATCATAGCAGTTGTTGGATAGATTAGTCGTATGGTGTAGGTCTACTGGCTGACCAGGGATTACACAACAACATCGCCCACAGCAACAATGCAAGTGTACATTCATTTTTAATGGTAACACTCTATAGTATATGAGTCAAAGATGGAGTCATTATGGGTATGCTTAACCAGCCAGAAATTGTAGTCAAAGATCCTTTAAAAAAAAATCAAAGATATTTTGGATAATGTACTCTAAAATAGAGTCTCTTTAAGAAAAACAAAAATGGACGAGATCGTTTCTTAGATCTGCTCGATCAGGGTCTCTTGGGCTAAACAACATTTTAATAAACTAACGATAAGAAACGTTGTCAAAAACAACAAAAATATCAACAAAATACAAGTAACGAAAATTATCATCTCTCAGATTCAGACGCTATAACAATTTGATATCAGAGCAAGGAATTACAGCCCAAAATAAATAAATATAATAAAAAGTAAAAATAAAACGGATATGCTAAGAGACAGATATATTATTAACTGACGTAAATAGTCTGGAGATATGAACAGTTGAGAGAAATCTTTGGCGAGAAGGGGAGATTAATCTGAAGCTTATTTCAGAAGAAAAGTTTAAAGAAAAAATATCCAAAACTGGTGGGAGATAACGATGTTTTTTTTTTGTTTTTTTTTTGCCGTAGCGCGACCTTCTGACGATAGACATACTACATATATACTATAGAAAATCGAAAACAGACCTAAATTTTCTTTAGATTTTTTTTCCTCTTTTCTTTTCTGACCCTGCTTTTTAATTCGTATTGAGTAGTAGTGTGTAAGAATACTCAGTTCACTTCGCAACTATAAGCACTCAGGTTCAATCCACCGCATGGCAACTTGGTCAGGAATCGTTCATTACCTGTCACATGGATTCTAATTCAAAACTATTGTATTGTCACACATTGTAGCTCGATAATTCAACTTGGAAGTTATGCTTGGGATAGAGGCGTTTGGGGAAAACTTATACACTAACATGTTAATTTAACAAATTCGACTTTTAGTTGATGAAAAATTCTTGACTCATCACCGAAACCGACGGAGAATCCCTCTTCACCGTGTGAAAGCAAGTGATAAAATCTTCCCGCGGAAATCATAAACCAACAATCTAGATGTTTCGTTCACGGAACAAACTACTCACTGACTTATAGTAAATGTCTGACTGAGTATTCTACAAACACTTTTCCTCTTAAAGTAATGGGTGCAAACATGGCTATGTGGTTAAGAAATTCATCTCACATGTATGTGGTTTTTGGGTTCGAACCTGGTATGTGGAAGCTTGAACAGATGATTTCTACCGCACCGTCGGGTCAACCAAAGTCTCGTGAATGAAATATGGAAAACGAAAATAGTGAAGCAGCCAGCTTGTCATAGAGAAACACGTCGTGCTGTTGGGTGATAAACGTAACCCGTCATCAGGTTTAAAACAAATATTTGGCCCATCGGTGCTTTTTGCAAAACTAATACCGCTGTAAGTATTCCTATCGGGTTTCCGATGTGAAGATATTGTTTTCTTTTTCTCCTCCGACCGAGCTTCTCATCAAATCCTGCGACAGAATCAGCGTGATAATGTGATCAAAAACAGGCATTCAAATCAAAAGTGAAGTATATGCATATAAACATAGTGTGTGTGTGTATGTGTGTGTATAATAATATAGAGAAAACAGGTATAATATTCAATACTCTATAGGACATACATGCGTTTCATCAATATGCCGTAATAACTACATTCAAGTTGTGGAGCCATAATGCAATATGTCCGCAATAAATCTATTGCGGACAAGTGAGGAGTAGTGCAAAGTAGCATAATGTTTCTACAGCTGTTAAGAAATTACTGTATGTTGATGAAACGCGTGTATACAACATTGAATAACATACCAGTATTATGTTTATTATGTCTTTTATTAGGCTTGTATCCCGCACACTAACCTATCTCGCGGCTGATGTCCCGCGTCGTGCTACACTGGATACTGGAGTGGAATGTGGAACCTAGTACTCAACCCGATCTTAGGTTACGTATCACGCATCACTGCACCTTTTCTCCGATATGTGTGTGTGTGTGTGTGTGTGTATTCGCTATCATGACGGGTTAAACAGATTTGTACAACGGCTCTTCGCACTACATACGTCTAATAAACTGATATTTGTACATGCAAAACGCTTGGAATCTCACTCAAAATCCTTGCAATGCATATATATGCGTGCGCGTGAACGTGTGTGTGCGCACGCGCGTAACGGCGAATTTCGCGCATGTTCAATTTAGTCAACACCGAGCTCTTGCGCAGTGGAATATGTAGAGGACTTCTTACCTAAAAATAAGTTTTATAATTCGCTAGGTACTTCATATCAAGACTAATACATATATTTACGTACGGTAAACAGGTGAAAGCCAAAATCAATAGCATTTTCTTCACTGTATCTTTTGTCTTCAATTTTTACTCGTTCCAGTCATTGGACTGCGGCCCTGTTGGGACACCGCCTTGAAGTGTTCAAGTGAACAAATCACCCCCAGTACTTACTTTTAATTCTGGTACTTATGCTTCTGGTGTTTTAACCGAACTACTAAGCTATGCAGACCAACACTGTTTGTCAAATGATGGTGGTGGTACAAATACAAACACACACACACACACACACACACACACACACACACACACACACACACACATATACTATGGGCTTCCTCAGAGTTACCATCTACCAAATTCATTCACAAGGCATTGATCGGCCTGATACCATAGTAGAAGACAATTGTCTATGGTGCTGCATAATGAGACTGAAGCTAAAACCATGTGGTTGCTAAGCAAGCCGTCTTACCAGACAGCCATGCCAGCGCCTATAGACATGCTTTCGCATTTGTTTATAATTAACCTTTCACCGCATATCCCCCTCTAATTTACCGTTTACTTCTCCCTGTATTAAGTAAGACTAACATATCTATTGATTATTTTCGTGCATACTACGTCATTGGGTAGTTTCTCTCAACAATTCCTATTTCTCTAAGCCAAAATTTTGTACATTTACTTAATGATTCTCTTACCACTCCTTCATCAGTTACAGTCAATTAACTCTTTGTCTCGCTGATGAAATCATAATACAATAAAAAAATAACCCGAGTGTTCTCTCGTACTTGCCGAAAACTGAAACAATATTAAGTTTTCTTTTCTACTCTAGGCACAAGGCCCGAAATTTTTGGGGAGGGGGCTAGTCGATTAAATCGACCCCAGTACGCAACTGGTGCTTAAATCATCGATCACGAAAGGATGAAAGGCAAAGTCGACCTCGGCGAAATTTGAACTCAGAACGTAAAGACAGACGAAATAATATTCTTTTCTACTCTAGGCACAAGGCCCGAAATTTTTGTGGAAGTGGGGCAGTCGATTAGATCGATCCCAGTACGCAACTAGTACTTTATTCATCGACCCCGAAAAGATGAAAGGCAAAGGCGACCTCGGAAGAATTTGAACTCAGAACATAAAGACAGACGAAATGATATTAAATATTGACAAGACGGCGAGCTAGCCGAATCGTTAGCACGCCGGACAAAATGCTTAGCGACATTTTGTTCATCCTTATCTTCTGACTTCAAATTCCGCGTAGGTAAACGTCGCCTTTCATCCTTTCGAGGTCGATAAATTAAGTAGCAGTTGAGCACTGTTGTTGATATAATCGACTTAGTCCCTTCCCCGAACTTGCTGACCGTGTGCCAAAATTTGAAACCAATATTAGGTATTGACTAATACTATCTTTGCTTCCAACGTTCCAACGCATAAATTATTTCTAGTTGAGTTTTTAATGCTCTTAGGTCCTACTGTGAGATTATTTAGGCTGCGGCGTTACTATTAAATACATTTTTTTCCGTTTGCTTTTTGTATGTTTGTGTATTTATAATATTTTGGGGATTACTCTATATATGAATGTATTAATTCATACATTCATTCCTTCCTGCTTTACTGCCAGACCATGAGTGCGGATCTTTTGAGGATTCATTGGAAGAATTTTAATTGTTTTAAGTGTTATGAGATTTTCCATAAGAGGGTCATAAAAGTCACATCAGAAAACTTTTGACATCTCGCGTTTAATTTTGACTGTTTTAACGCTGTTGTTGTTATTATTTTTATTTTCAGTGTGGCGTACAGGGGTCATCGCGGACATGTTTGACGTTGATGATAATTTTATGTTTGTGACACAGATAAAAAAATATATATAACCACTCCCATTAACCCTAGCACAACAATACCAAAACTACATGAAAGAACAAGGTCTAACACTTGATGGAGCACTCTAACTACTTACAAAGGCGCCATATAGTAGAGTCGGCGGAGTGTCGGAAAAAACTCCTTTAACGTACATAGTTACGTATCTACGTTTCTGAATTAAAATGCCATTGTGGTCGACCTCGCCTTTCGACTCTTCTGGTTCGATAATAAGTGAAGTTGATTTAATCAAGTAACCCACCGCCGCCACTACTGCAATGTTGAAAATTATCAAGGCGAAATGTGTTGAGTTGGCAAACATTTCGTCGCACGACTTACATTCAGAGTTCAAATCCCGCACTTGATGTCTTTGCCTTTTAACACTCCAATATTAATTCAAACTAGCGGAACCTGTGAATATTTCATGGAATTAATGGTAAACCTATTGGGTTATTTCTGAAAGTTTTATCCCAAAAGCCTGAAAGCGTGGCCTGTGTTGTGTCTGTATCAAAAGTTAGTCGCTCATCTCTTTTACTCTTTTACTCTTTTACTTGCTTCAGTCACTTGACTGTGGCCATGCTGGAGCACCACCTTTAGTCGAACAAATCGACCCCAGGACTTATTCTTTGGAAGTCTAGTACTTATTCTATCGGTCTCTTTTACCGAACCGCTAAGTGACGGGGACGTAAACACACCAGCATCGGTTGTCAAGCGATGTTGGGGGACAAACACAGACACGCAAACATATACACACACGTACATATATATATACATATATACGACGGGCTTCTTTCAGTTTCCGTCTACCAAATCCACTCACAAGGTTTTGGTCGGCCCGAGGCTATAGTAGAAGACACTTGCCCAAGGTGCCACGCAGTGGGACTGAACCCGGAACCATGTGGTTGGTAAGCAAGCTACTTACCACACAGCCACTCCTCTGCTAATCATTTAAAAGTGAAGGACACTGGAACGCGATGATTACTTAATGCACTTTATATACTTTCTGCACAATTTTATAGACTTAATACACAGCACTCATAAAATGAATATCCACTCTTATTTTCCCCCTAAACAAACAAAGTCCCATACATATGATACAACCTTTAGTTGCATATATCTGCCACGTAAATAAGCATGAATGTCATGGGATTGCACTTATGCGCATGCGTTAAGTGATATTCGATGTATAAAACTGAGTTCAATTAAAAAAGAATACACTTTTCACTATCCAATCACAACCACCCCATCTCCACCACCACCATCATCATCTCCCTCTCTCTCTCCCTCTCTCTCTCCCTCTCTCTCTCCCTCTCTCTCTCCCTCCTCTCTCTCTCCCACCTCTCTCTCTTTCCCTTCTCTCTCTCTCCCTCCTCTCTCTCTCCCTCCTCTCCCCCCTCTCTCCCTCCTCTCTCTCTCCCTCCTCCCCCCCTCTCTCTCTGTGCCTTTCTTTAACCTCACCATCAGAACATCGCTCCACTGCTAAAATGATTACGTTCCTCCTACTTCACGGAACGGACGCTTCTCTCTGTCTTTTTCTTTCTTTCTCCCTCTGTCTCACTCTTTGCCTTATCCTCTCTTTCTCTCTCCTTTTAGTTTCTCCTCGCTTTCCCTTCAACTAATCCCGTGAAAACATTGCAATTATATTCCCTCTATCTCACGTTATGGGTGCATCTCTGTCCCTCTTTTTCTTTTCCCTCTTATCTTTCTTCCTTTTTTTCTCTAATTACGTGAAAGCGTTACCGACGGGTTAAGTAACGCAATGACAAGCAGAATTATTATAAAATGATTATTATTTGATAGAGAGCCAACATTTTAGGAAGAAGGAGCTCGTCGATTAAATCGAACTCAATATTTGATGGGCACGCCATTTTAATGACCCTTGAGGAATCAAAGACAAAGTTGACCTCGCGCAGTTATAAATTATGAAAGTAAAGGGCTGCTCTATCGATTTTGTTAATCGCAATGATGGATTCATATTTCTTCCGACATTTTAACGATTCTGCCAATTTACCAGCCTCAGTGATAATCATTCTTAATTTAGACATAAAACCAGCAATTTTGGTGGGTCAAGCGATACCGTCGACCCCAGTACTTGACTGGCACTTTCTTTTACTGGCACCGGAAGGATGAAAGGAAAAGTTGACCTCACTGTCATTTGAACTCAGAACGTAAAGAATTCGAGGAGATACTGCAAAGGATTTTGCCTCACGCGCTAACGATGCTGCCATTTCGCCCCTTTCATAGAAGTCACAGTAATTGTTTCTGCTATAGACACATGGCCTGATATTTTAAGAGAGAAGACTAGTAGATTACATCAACCCTAGCGCCTAAATTATATTTATTTTATCGACATCGAAAAGAGGAAACGCGAAGTCTACTTCAGTAAAATTTCAACTCAGAACGTAAAGACATGGCATGCCGCTAAGCATTTTGTCCGGCGTACTTAATGAGCCCAGCAGATTACCGCCTTACTATATAATAATAATAATTCTAATTTAGGCACAAGACATGAAATTTTGTGGAAGAGATGCTCGTCGATTACATTGACTCCATAGCTCAAATGGCTCTCATATTATCGACCTTAAAAGGATGAAAGACAAAATCGGTCTTGACGATATTTGAACTCAGAACGCAAAGACCGACGAAATGCTGCTAATCACTTTGTCCGCCGTGCTAGCGATCCAATCATATTGCCGCCTTTGCTGGTCAGAATAATGATATCTATCACTCATCTGTATAACGGGATTTGAACACAGAAAGGAAATCTAGAATGCTGGAGACAACATGAAGTTGATATACATAACTAAAAAAAAAAAAACCCCGAAGAAGTTAATCTTTTCCTCCACTATGTTTCCACACCAGAAGCATATAAATAAAGATTAAATATATTTGACAATGCTTACAACGTTTTAGCACAATATTTACACCCGAGACGGAACTGATCTGAGAAACACAATCCTGAGGTAGCAAGAAATGATATGTCTTCGTGTAAATCAGTAGATCCTGCACGTGTATGGATGGTAGTAACCGAATATCTTGCATTGAGACTTGCGATATTCGGTTGACGTTTTATTCTTTTTTATATATTTACTGTACAAAATCAATCTTCAAGTATTTTATTACTGGTTCAAGTTACAGAGTTAAAAGCTATATCTACAATAAACCATAAACACATCTTCATCTGTCAATTGGTGGTTCTTGATGATATATATACTTACACACACACACACACACACACACACACACACGCACACATACGCACACGCATTCATATATACTGTGTGTGTGAATGTGTATATATACTTGTGTAAGTATGTATGTATATATATATATATATATATATATATATATATATATATATATATATATATATATATATATAGATATTATATAATATATATATTATATAATATATATATATATATATATATATATATTATATAATGTATGATATATACATATATTATATAATACATATATTTATATACATTATGTAATATATATATACACACATATAGTATCCATACACATATATACATGCATATATATATATTTCGTGTAAATATTTATCACACACACTCATGTTTATACAAACATAATTTTACATATACGTGTTGGTGTGTTTACATCACTGGAAGCTAGTGTTCGGCAAAAGGAACTGATAGAATAAATACCAGGCTTTGAAAATTAAGTAGTGGGATTGATTCTTCGTACTACTAAAATTCTTTAAGGCGGTGCTCCAGCATGGCCGCAGGCTAATCACTGAAAGAAGTAAAAGAAATATATATATATATATATATATATATATATATATATATATATATGTATATAAGGGGCTAAGGTGTAGGTACAGGAGGTGGTCAAACTCTGTGTAAGGAGTAGATAACCACGATATATATATATAAGTTTATGCGTCTGTTTTGAAAGATTCCTGATGTGAAAATGAGTGGAAGCAAATATTGTTATATTTGGGGATGGTCATATTTTTCACAAATTATAGTTCACCTGATGAAGGCTGGACGGTATATCAGCCGAAACGTTGTGTTAACAACAAACAAGATGAGGACAAATATCCATCAAATGTAAATAATGTAAATAATTCCTCATCACTTAAATATAGAACTGTATTATAGAGCATGTGGTTAACTGCCAAAAATATGACCATCTGACCATCCCACTAATATAACAATATATATAAATCCAAATTGAGGGAGTAAAGTGGCCCCAGCTTAATATTTATAGCAACTTTTCTAGAGAT
Source organism: Octopus bimaculoides (assembly GCF_046866305.1). Classification (NCBI taxonomy): domain Eukaryota; kingdom Metazoa; phylum Mollusca; class Cephalopoda; order Octopoda; family Octopodidae; genus Octopus; species Octopus bimaculoides. Next base: position 34,045,866 of record NC_142947.1, on the reverse strand, counting down.
GCTGTGAATGCAAATTCTAGAAATATTAAGCTGGGGACACTTTACTCCATCAAATTGGATTTTTATTTGCGTTCATAACAATTCTAGTTGCTAATCATAAGGTATACAGACATTTTCAGCTAATCAAATTTTCTCGAAACTTCGATATAGGAAAAAATGTATAACGTTCGATGCCAATAAATTGTCATATATGCATGTATGTATATATATATATATATATATATATATATATATATATATATATATATATATATATATATCATTAAGTGTGTGTCTCCGTGTTTGTTTTCCACCCCCGGTTGACAACCGGTGTTGATATGTTTACGTCTCCATAAATTATCGACCCCCCCCCCCAAAAAAAAAGCGTCCGATTGAATAAGTATTAGGCTTGAAAATAAATTAGTTTACTGGGGTCGATTCGTTCGATTAAAAACCTTTCAAAGTAATGATATGAATGTGGAAAGTCCAATCGAAAAGTAGTCAAGTTTTCGGCATCGATCAGCAAACGGTGAATAACTTAGTCAAGAGATGGATTGCCGGGTGAAAAAGAGATCTAAGATGTCGCACAAGGTTTCTGGGCAAAGAGGGCAGGTAAGAGGAAAGTTATAAAACATCGGTTTGAAACTTAGAGAGGTTACGAATTCTATGTCACCATATTGTGTTACTTATTGAAAGTGTTTCGATAGGAAAGAAGAGTTCACCAAACGCACCAAATGCACTAATGACAATGTTGTTTATATTAATGTTGTTATAAAGTTTATAATATTGCTTATAATATTCAACTGGTTCTTTATTTCACTGTGGCGTTCAGTGTTATCCGGCATTTTCATTGAGTATTTAAGCATACTTTTATAAAGGACCAATTTACGACTTAACTGGATTTGCTCGAGTCATTCTTCATTATAATTTAAGACAGCCAATAACGTCTCACAATGAAATATCTAGGTATATTACATATATTTTCTGAATCTTTAGAGTCCTATCTTCATACCATTTTTTTTTGTGTGAGTGTGTGTGTGTGTGTGTGTGTGCATCCATCCCTGATGTTCTTAGACACCACAAGGCTGACACAATGTAAGACAAAAATTCGTGAAAAATGTGCCAATAGCGGTTTGAAGAGTGCAAATGAACTCTCTATATATCTATGAGGAAGATTCTCAACAAGGCTTGAAGCAAGGCAAAGAATGTCCCCTTCTTTGAAACGATACTACACACTAAACACAGTATTATAAAACATTGAAAAATGTCCTGACCTTTAACTTGGTCCAAGGCATGCGCCAGCATCTAAAATGCAATATATTTTATTGAAAGACCTTCCAACGAAGAGTTGCATGAAATGAGCTAAAGTCCAAATGATTCGGATTGGCTAAAGAATTCTCCAACCAGAAATTCGAGGATTAGTCATGAACGATGTCGTCTAACAAAAACAAATGCTGTCAGTTTTCCGAATCAGAGCAGTTATACATGGTGCAACTAAACTAAAAGATAAGGTCAAGATTACTCGCAAGGAACAGCTAAACATGGAGGAGCTGGAGCTATTGTATGGTGGGAGGGGGCAGTTTGTGCGTTATGTGGATCGCGGCTTATTTTTGTTGAAAAACCTTTAAATGGCTCAAAATACTTCAAGAGTTCGACTACTTGTCTATCCCAACAAAGCGATTGATAACTCAACCAGTTTTCCTCCAGTCCCTACAAAGTATCACAAGCCTGGAAAAGAACTCATTCTTTCACTGATAAGTTAATCAATTCCTGCTTGATCGGATGGAAGCTGCTGTGATATTAGATAAAGGATGCCCTACAAAATACTGAAACAAAATTTCGTTCATTTCCGATAATTTTTCATAATGTTGTTTTATTGTTACCGCAAACGATACGGTTGAATTGTAAGTTTGCATGTATATTCGTTTTTAGAAAACTCCATTTGTCTCACTGTCCATGCGATATCCTGTGTATGAATATTATGCGGACAAGCCATCTGGCCATATTAGTTTTCGTCGAAGAACAATTTTGACTTTATTGTCAAAATTCATCTTCTCCTGAAGCAGGAAATTATTATTATATTTTACGACTTTTATTACCTGTGTGTCTCTTAGAATAGCTGTCTGACAAGCAGGTTCACTTAAAGTGTCTCTCTCTCACATTCACAGCTTAAGTGTTCTGTACTCAACAATCACTACTACTACTACTACTACTACTACTACCCATGCCATCACCACCATTCTCCTGCCACAACCAGGATCAGCAATGTGATTAGTATAATATATGTGCAATGCTTATACTTTAAGAAAAACACTAACCTGGGTTTCATCGTAGAACACACTATTTCTTCGAAACGTAATTCAACCAATTATGGTGCCCACTTATATGCACAGCTAGATACGAATAGGGGTTAATAGAATAGTAATGGATTCTATCCCCACTTATCCGCAGAACTCCCAAAGAGGTAATGTTTGGAAGTGTTCCACAATCTTTGGCCTGAAAATCTACATCAACATCGGAAATCTAAATCAACATCTCCCAGAATATTCTCAAAATACATTGTTGTTTATAGCATTTACTAATGGTACAGAGAATGTATGTATTGAATACAGCTATTCTTGTACTTGGCTTGTAGTTAGTTTAACTGACTCCGAAAGAATGCAATGCTAAGTTGACCACGATGAGATTTGAACTCAAGACAGAGAGAGTCGAACTAAATATATAAATATTGCAAGACATTATTCTTGACGCTAAACCAATTCTGCTAATCCTCCAATAATGAGTTCTTTAATATTTTATATACAGGCGGAAGGCCGCATATTTTGAGAGGTGCAACAGTCGCTTATATCAACAACAAAAATTCTTGGGGAAAAAGATTAGTCGATTAATTTGACACTAATACTTTGCCTGATATTCTATCCTTAATAATATCTAATATATCCATAATTATTTCTAGTATAGACACAGTTTTACTGGTCCCTGAATTGAATCTGGTGGCGTGATACGAAAACGAATGCGCGTGCGTAAGCACGAAGAGGTGTAAGCGAGGGAAAAAAAATTGTTGGACGTTTATAGTTCTGCCACCAAGTGAATTATAGAAATGACAAGGCCAACAGATTTAATGTTGAATCTAACTTCGCTATCTCAGGAAATAACACAGAGATTACGAAAACGAAAACATTTCAAGGAGTATTCTGTATGAATTACACAAGTTAACTGTCTGTAAAGCTACTTCATACATGTATGCGTATATGTGTGTGTGTGTGTGCGTGCGTGTGTATACGATCGTGTTATATATATATGTGTGTGTGTGTGTGTGTGTGTGTGCATGTGTATATATATATATGCGTGTTGCCTTCAAGATATGTATGTTGAGAGGTTGTATGTATATGTAGATGTAAGTAAATGAATGCCTCTCGCGCTCTTTCTCTCTCTCTCTTCCTCTCATTGCTTGACACATACAAACATATACGTGTATGTATGCATGTATGTATGTGTATGTATGTATATATGTATGTATGGGTGTATATATACATATATATATACATATATATATATTCATTTCTTTTTATCCGTTGAACTAATACAGTAGTTAAAACTTGTTCCACCCGTGTTGTCTTGTTTTTGTGCTCCATTTGTGTGTATGTGTGTGTGATTGAGAGAGAGAGAGAGAGAGAGAGAGAGAGAGAGAGAGAGAGAGAGAGAGAGAGAGAGAGAGAGAGACAGACAGAGAAAGAGAGAGAGAGAGAGAGAGAGAGAGACAGACAGAGAGAGAAAGAGTGTGCGTGTGTGTGTGTGAGTGTATCCCCATCTTTCCTGCTTTACAACCTCAAAACCAAGTGAGGCAGTTGTAAAACTTATCAGTAAAACACAAAAGCTTCAAGCGTGTCTGTCCGACAGACATAATAAAATCAAGTATTTCGGGAGAAGTAAAGGGGAGCAAAGGTACCACAACGACGCCAAACTCTCCATGGAGTCGCATTTGGTATCTATTCGGCTAGTTCAAACATTAACAGTACTGAGAGTGAGTGTGGCAATTTCAGGAGTGGTGTAGGTCGTGGCTGTAGTGGTAGTGTTGATTGTGGAAGCAGTAATGGTGGTGGTAATTGCAGAAGTAGTAGCAGCAGTAGCAATAGTAGTAGTAGTAGTAGTAGTAGTAGTAGTAGTAGTAGTAGTAGTAGTAGTAGTAATTTCAGATTTTGACCCGGGGCCAGCAATTTCGTGGGGAGTAGGTATGTCGGTTACTCAGAACGTAAAGACGGAAGAAATGCCCCTGTAACAATTCTACTAACGCGCCGCCTTCGTAGTAGAAATAGTATTAGAGACGGTAGAAAAGCGGCGTGCTGGCAGGTTCGTTAGCATGTCGGGCAAGATGCTTAGCGTCTGTCTGTACGTTCTGTGTTCAAATACCGCCGAGGTTGACTTTGCTTTTCATCCTTTCGAGGTCGATAAAATAAGTCCCAATTGAGTACTGGGGTTTATGTTATCGACTTACCCACTCCCTCAAACCTACTGGCCTTGTGGCATAAATTTGAAACCAATATTCGAGATAGTAGCATTTATGTTAGTAAACCTGCTTATAACAGCAGCATTAGTATTACTACTACTACTACTAGTAGTAGTTGTATTTGTTGTTGTTGTTGTTGTATACAGTGGGACTAGGATTTGCGAGACACGGTCCTTTTGGCAACTACGAAGTGAAGGCTTCTTTCTGCCGGCCTGAAACATGCGATGTTGCTGCATTGTTTCAAAAAGTATTGGATTTAAAAGTAAAATACGATCTTCCTCGACCCAGATAGTGTGTCTGTTTTTCTTGAAGAAGTGAGCAGCAGTAGTTTTCTTTGCTCTACAACCCTGACGAAGGCCAGAAGGCCAGATTTCTTCGCGAATTTTCTTTAAATGTCTCGTTCGTTAGCATCAATAGGTGGCTCACGATTACATCTGAATAGACTTGGACAAATTACTGCAAAGCTGCAAAATTGTCGGGATTGTACAGAGTTGTGCGAATCTGACTACACTGCCAACGACAGCGCCAACCTCTTGGCGGTACCTTTGGCAAAATCTTTGACAAAAAGTCTTTCTTGGGCTTGAAATTGATGCGGTCGCCAATCTGCAGCGTCACCACTTTCCAGTTTGTGTGATTTCGAAGATTAACATTTTGCTGCCAATTGCATTAGACATCTACCATTAAAAGATTTGACATATCTGGCTTATAACAATAAAATTTGTCCGTCCGGAAGGGCTGCAGTCTAATGATTGAAGCAAGTAAAAGATCAGGGCTAACCTGACGGTAAGATTGCGCAACAACAACAGCAAGAACAACAACAGCGACAACAAACAACTATAGACATTCTTCCATCTTTATTGCAAGAATGCCTTAGATATCAGAGACCCTTTCAAAGACCAGGGGTCACGTTTTTTCCTTCAGACAACAATAAAGGCAATATAACCATCAAAAGTACCATATTTTTTTACTTGATTGACCGATTGACAAATGTTTGCTTCTTCTTCTTGTATTTTCTCTTCCCTATCTTGTTCTTAAACCTTTTCTATGTCTATCAACATT
>NC_142947.1:34025321-34035321 GCF_046866305.1 Octopus bimaculoides | reverse complement strand
AGGGGACTCACAGTGTCGTAGGTGTCTCTAAGTGAGCTTACCAATGTGCTAATGTCAACAAGTCGCGTAAGGTTGAATTATTAAGTGATGTTCTAGAAGCAAAGGCGAAAGCATCATCAGTCTCCTTAAGTGTGATAACTGCCTTTGAGTCCACATTTGCTGATGCAGGTAGAGCATGGACGAACAGATGTGTTTCAATTTCAACTCAGATACTTCCTCTCACTCATCTTCTGTCAATTTACTGTTTGTGTGTATGTGTATGCATGTAAGCGGTTTAGCTATTGGTTCATCTGATTTCTGTGTAAGCGATAAGATATAGTGGTTATTATATATGCGGAGAGAGACAAAAGCAAAGTCACACACATATTAAGGGTAGTGGATTTTCTGTTAGGAGGAATAAAAGTATAGGTAGAGGCAGTAACAGAGTCAGCCATATTGGCATATATAAAAGTAATGCAAATTTAAAATTCAGAATAACTAGATACTTACTTTAAAATGCACAATCTTCCTCCGCAAAGAAGATATCGTGATCATACTAAGATTGTAATCAACCAATTAAGCTATCAGCAGGACGCTGCTCTTATGGGGGAAAGTCACCTTCATGTTGTCCTGTTATATGAGGTCTTCTGTTTGTGTTTTACAAACCTTTATCTTTAGGTCCTTAACCTTCCGTTTCTTCTGCTTCTTTCCACATCCCCGCCATCATCACTTCCATTCATACACAATCTCATGTTACTTGTCGCATGGGACGATATTATGGGAGGCAACGGGAGCAATGTAGAATGAAGCGTCTTGCTCAAGGGAAGAATGCGTCGCTCGTTCCAGGAATTGAACTCAACGTTATGAGAGTCAGTCCAATACTCTAACCATTAGATTTAGTGGTTCGGAAACACACACATACACACACACCCCCCCCCTGTATATATATATATATATATATATATATATATATATATATATATATATATATATATATATATATATATATATATGTGTGTGTGTGTGTGTGTGTGTGTGTGTGTGTGTGTGCGCGTGTGCGTGTGTGTGTGTGTGTGTGAATATATATATATATATACATGTATGTATGTATGCATGTATGTATATATCTGTTGAGTGGAGGCGCAATGGCCCAGTGGTTAGAGCAGAGGACTCGCGGTCATAGGATCGCGGTTTCGATTCCCAGACCGGGCGTTGTGAGTGTTTATTGAGCGAAAACACCTAAAAGTTCCACGAGGCTCCGGCAGGGGATGGTGGCGAACCCTGCTGTACTCTTCCACCACAACTTTCTCTCACTCTTACTTCCTATTTCTGTTGTGCCTGCAATTCAAAGGGTCAGCCTTGTCACACTGTGTCACGCTGAATATCCCCGAGAACTACGTTAAGGGTACACGTGTCTGTGGAGTGCTCAGCCACTTGCACGTTAATTTCACGAGCAGGCTGTTCTGTTGATCGGATCAACTGGAACCCTCGACGTCGTAAGCGACGGAGTGCCAACTAACATATATCTGTTGATTGCGGGTGACTACACTTGAAATATCTCAGTAAAGATTGTAGTGTGTAAGCAGATAACATACAATAGGATAAAAAGAAGAACGATTAACTAGAAAAAGAAAACAATGTAAAAGTTATATTGAAATATTGAAGTAAGGAGGAGGAGGTCAAGTTAAAACGCCTTCCGAAGACATGAAAGAATTTTTTGTTTTATGACATTCCAGCTTTAACCCCCCTCCTACCATATACCAAATTTTTCGAGTTCTTTCGTTGATTTATTTATCGTAGGAAGACGTGCTGCGGACTGCTCAGCACTTTTGATACTGTCTTGTGTAATTCATGAATGATTCAAGCATGTACAAACCGAGGTGGCCATCTTTCTTTCATATTGTCCAACAACAGGAATAGAGGAGTGTATGTGTAGTTGGATAAGAATGTGTGTGTGTGTGTGTGAACAGAAGAGGATGAGTGTATGTGTGAGCGTGTGTGTGTGTGTGTGTGTGTGTGTATGAATTGTAAATGAGTGCAGTGTATGTATTAGGAGCCATCAAAAGAACAAACACGCAATACGTAAATTAATCTATCCACCAGGGTGCTAGTCTCAATTTATGACTGATTTTATAGTAGTTGATCTATGCTGTTGTTTGGAGAGGGAAGAAGGAGATATTTACTTTGAGTAGTAGTTAATAAACCATGAAACGGATCACTAGAGACACGGTCTTTATTTTTCCACACATAGCATCGAAAATATGTGTTTACATTCTTATTTCACATGCAGTGATGCTTTGAAATATTTAAATTCATTTCAGTTGATCACATTTCTGCTGTGATTTGCATTACATATATGTAGTATATTCGGTTAGGAACGTGGCAGAGTACGTTATAAAGCTCGTCCGCCCTCTGAAATACTCAGTACTATCTGCTAGCATTATTATATACTTTCATGTTTATGTTTGGGTATTCGTCGTGTGCGAATATAAAATTGAAGAAATTGGAATCAGCAAGAAGGAGTACGGTTGGACAGATATTCTTTTAATCACTACAGCTGTTTCCCCCTAACGTGGTTCTCCAAAAGTACTGGTATTTGTTTGTTTGCATAACGGGATCCAGTTGTGTTTCCTCAGGTGATATTGAAGTGTTGTCTCCGTTAGTCTAAAATCTTCATGGAGATTCATGTTGTTTGGTGGCAGGGTGTGCTTGTTGGACACACTCTGTCACCAAACAGCATGAATCTACCAACTACTACAAAATTCAAACCAAGATGGACGGATGGGAGTCCAACAAACACACTCTACCACCAAACGACATGAATCTACCAACTGCTACAAAATTCAAACCGCGACGTACTGATGGGATGGCCTTGAAGTCGAAGATTTTAAATTAACGGAGACAACACTTGAATATCACCTGAGGAAACACTACTGGCACTCATTATGCAAACAAACAGTTGCATAATCAAATACTTGTACATTTAGAGAATCAATTTGGCTGGAAACAAGTGTAGTGATTAAAAAATAACTGCCCTACCGTACTCCTTCGTGTTGACTCCAATTTCTTCAATTATATATATATATATATATATATGTATGTATGTATGTGTGTGTGTGTGTGTGTATGTCCGCGCGTGTGTGTGTATGTATGTATGTATGTATGTATGTATGTATACACATGATTACCAACTCGTTAAATAGGCATTGGGCAGTTACTTTTCAAAATAACGGAAATCTGTTGGAGGCAAGCGATTGACAGTCACAGAAAAATATACAAACATTAAGATGACTATTTGTTTACGATTCTTACGATCGTAGACAATTTATTCGTCTCATCTTAATGTTTATAAGTTTTTATGTTACGATCAATTGCATTCACCCGACAGTTTACTGTGATTTTGAAAAGTGCTTGCTCAATCGGCTTTAAATGTTGAAAGGTTTAATCGATGAGTTGACAATCATGAATACTATTGCATTGTTATAAATACTCAGGACTTGTCTGACGATCAATTTAGTGAAATTCTGAGTAATAGTTTGTGAAAGCTTTTCGGGTCCAACAGAATACATTTATTCTAGGTTTGTCATTTGAGTACTATTCTTTTGCACCTAAGTGCTCACAAGTGTGTATATATTTGTAAGTGGATATATGTATGTATGTATATATATATATACATTAATATGTGTGTGTACATATATATGCATATATACATACATACATACATACATACACACACACAGACACACACACACACACACACATATATATATATATATATATATATATACATGCATACAAGAACTACCAAGTGTATGTAAATATGTAGACACATCTATTAGTATACCTATAACTACCTACCTTCTTATATATCTATATGTATGTATATATATATATATATATACACATACATACATACATACATACATACATACATACATACATACATACATACATACATACATATGTCTATATATATATTCTCATATGGATGTATGAAGAAATTTATATAATGCACATATACCCATTTACAAACACACACACATACAGATATATTTATGTTGTATACATATACATCCCCATCTTTTCCCCATCCATCAGTGTGGACCTACACTAAATGTAACCAGCAACAAATTACACACGTACACGCACAAACACGCACTAATGAAACCACATACAAGCGCTCGAACACACATACATTTAAAACGGTGTGATTCCAAATAAATGAACAGAGAATAAAATGAATGCAATCAATTTTCGTACGCGAAGAAGACATTTAGTTTATCAACTCATGGTGAATGTTCTTAAATTGTGATATCTATTGGGATGTGAATCTTCTAAAGAACGTATTCCAAAAACTAGATAAACAACCCAGTATTAGTTTACTGTGGAATAAAATTTGTTTATTGATGTTAGTGCTGACAAAAGTTCATCAGTTTCGCTTCATTGAGTTTCTCGAAACTCATTTAGTTGCTTAATCTTTATATATTGTTCAAGTTTTGCTCTATTCATCAACCTTTAACAACAAACGCTATATTTTTCCTCACGATAAACATTTAGTTAGACTTCAGTTGTCGATTCAGTGACGGAAATTTTTTTTATGCAAACGTATAATAGGGTCATCATGAAAACAAGTATACAGTAGTTATTTTAATAAATCCTCTAATGTATGTGTATAAATATGTATATATGTATACATGTATATATATATATATATATATATATATATATATATATATATATATATATATATATATATATATATATATATATATATATATATATATGTATATATATATATATATATATATATATATATATATATATATATATATATATATATATATATATATATATTAAAGAGGAACTACATATATACATATGTATATGTGTGTATGTATAAATATATGTATATATCTACTAGGTTGAGGAAAAAGTTCGTGTGCCGTGTTAAAATAATGATTTTTTTAAGCAAGAATTTATTCAATAACACCAACAACAACTATTCTTCAAAATAAAGACCATCATTTTTCCACGACGTTCTGCCAACGATCTACAAGCTTTCGGATTTGGTCAAATAACAATCCTTCGGCTTTGAATCGAAAAATTAATAAGTTTGTTTCTCAATCAGAGGGTTCCAGGTTCAAACCAACTGCGTGGCACCTTGGCACGTACATACATACAAACATACATACATACATGCATATATATATATATATACATACATATATATATATATATATATATATATATATATATATATATATATATATATATATATATATATATATATAAAACAGGGCACTCCGTCGGTTACGACGACGAGGGTCTCAGCTGATACGGTCAACAGAACAGCTTGCTCGTGAAAGCACTCCACAGACACGTGTACCCTTAACATAGTTCTCAGGGAGATTCAATGTGACAGAGAGTGTGACAAGGCTGGCCCCTTTGAATTACAGGTACTACTCACTTTTGCCAGCTGAGTGGACTGGAGCAGAGTGAAATAAAGTATCTTGCTCAAGGACATAACGCGTCGCCCGGAATTGAACTCACGACCTTACGATCGTGAGCCGAATGCCCTAACCACTAAGCCATACTTATGTATGTATGTATGTATGTATGTATGTATGTATGTATGCGTGTATGCGTTTTTGAGTTTGTATTTGACAGCTTGGCAACAGGAGCTTGTTTATTTACATACCCACAGTTTAGCGGTTCGGCAAAAAACGGTCGAATAGAATAAGTTTCAGGCTTTAGAAATATAAGTACTGGAGTCGATTTGTTCGACTAAACATTCAAGGCCGTGCCCCAGCCTGGCCGCAATCAAATAAATGAAACAAGTAAAAGAATAAAAGAACATGTGTTTGTATGTGTGTGTGTCTTTGAGTTTGTACCCCATCACTGTTTGACAACCGCTGTTTGTCTGCGTCCTAGTTAGCTACTGGCTTGGCAAAAGAGTCCGATAGAATAAGTATCAGGCTTAAAACTTATGAAATAGGGTCAATTATACCCCTCCAAGTGGTGTCTTAGTATGGTCACAGTCCAATGACTGAAACAAGTACAAGGTAAAAAATAAACATACACCATACATACGCACGTAAAGAAAGTAAAAAAAAAAAAAGATTAACTATCCTTCTCGAGCCATAGACTGATGAGGTGGGGTTGCCGGATTCTGTAGCGTATATGTTCCATCCGGGGACGGAACGCCGGTCCGTCACAAGATTACACAATTTTGAAGGCTGAGTAGACTGGAGCAGCGTGAAATGAAGTGTTCTGCTCAACAACAGAACGCATCTCCTGGTCCAGTAATCGAAACCACAATCTTACGATCATTAATACAACGCCCTAACCACTAAGCTACGAGCCTCCACATATAAACGCGTACATATAATATATACATACATATACATATATATCCGTGACAAACATGATATAAGCGGGTTTATATTATAGCAGGTCGTTAAATGTTATGCGATAGTTTAGTTTTACAAGCAGAAAAACATTTTAAAAGGAAAAAAGAAAGGAAAAGAAGGGAATAGTAGCAAACGAAGAGAAGGAAGAAAAAGACATGGATTAGTAATAGAGAAGAGGTAGATGGAAGCTAAAGGCGGGAAACAGAAGCAGCTATCATTTCGTGTAACTATTTACTCTTCCTGTCATCAGTACGTATATGCATACAGACATACACATATACGTATACAAGTATAGATATGTGCTTCTGCGCCTCATTATGTATGTTGGAAGGCATGCACATATGTAAAAGTATGTGTGCACTTGCGCACGCACGCTTCAATGTTGTATATTCGTTTCAGTATAAACCAATGAATTCATTACTAGGTCATCGCAAACAGACCATTTGATTTAGAAGTTACATAAAACAACTCTCCCTCTCTCAATCTATCTATACGCAGGGATTCATATATATACTACATACAAATGTACATATATATATATATATATATATATATATATATATATATATATATATGTGTGTGTGTGTGTGTGTGTGTGTGTGTGTGTGTGTGTGTGTGTGTAAATGCGAGTGAGTGTATTTATGTGTCTTTTTTTGTGTACATAGTTTCACAGCTAATATATATATGAGATTGTGTGCGTGTGTGGGTCTGTGTTTGCCTTTACACATCTGTAGTAACTCAATGTAGCTCACCACTTAGTTTAACGAAGTGTTAGAAGGATAATAAATAGTGAACGAAGATTACTTGATACCAGATGTCATACAACTTTTAATCCATTCACATGCACGCACAAAATTTCAGACACATATACATTCATACACACATACTCACACATATGCCTCCCCCCATTATATATTATGGCCTTCATACAGTTTCCTTCTACAAATTTTACTCTCAAGGCATTGGACGGCTCGAAGTTTCAGTGGAGTAATAGAAGAATAGAAGATATTTATCCAATCCAAGGTGTTATGAAGTGAGACTGAACCCGAAATCACAGCGATAAAGCGAAGTTGTGAATCACACACGGCTTGCTTGTGCCGTATATATAACATTCATATATATATATACACACATATATATATATATATATATATATATATATATATATATATATATGCATATTATGTATAAGACATTTATATATATACATGCTTGTATAAGCAATATCGAGAATAACCAGCCGAAATTGCAAAGATAATCTGGATCTCGACTGAAGAGAGAAAACTCCGAATGACATGTCCGTGTTTTCTTTGTATCGTCTGTCTGGATGTTTTGTCCCTTCCTTGTATCACCTAAGTGATATATATATATATATATATATATATATATATATATATATATATATATATATGTATGTATATATGTATGTATATATATGTATATATATATATATATATATATATATATATATATATATATATATATATATATATATATATATATATATATATATATATATATATATATATATATATATATATATATATATGTATGTATATATGTATGTATATATATATATATATATATATATATATATATATATATATATATATATATATATATATATATATAAGTCAGTGAAATTGGAGAAAAGCCAACAAAAATTGGCTGTTATGAGATATTCTGTTATGGGCTGTTCTTGGGATATTCAATTGTTTTCAAATTATGTTTCATCAGATGATTACAGTTTTTTTAAGTGATGTAATGTACTCATTCTTCTATTAAAAATGCATAACAAACAGCTGTAATGAGCTAACATTTATCCATCCTCTGTTATTATTCATTTGCTTATAGCACACCATTGGGATTCACGGCACGTCGGACACCCTGGAATATACCAAACAAAGTAGGACCAACACAGCGTGTATTTTGGACTAGCCTCTAGGCGCTATATACTCGTAGGGGTGGTTCTCTCTATGTGCAAAGCCTGAATATCCTACTGGATATTTAATCGACCATAGGTGGTGACCATGGGTTTATCAAACCCTACCTGGTACATATTCTTTTAAGTAACTGATTATATGAAGAATTATTATTATTATTATTGATACATATATACATACATATGTACATATATATATATATATATATATATATATATATATATATATATATATATATATATATATATATATATATATGTGTGTGTGTGTGTGTGTACCAGAGTAAGCACATAAATGTGAAACAAGGTTGAAAAAAATAGTACTCGAATACCGGAGGTAGAGTAATATGCTTTATTAAAAAAGCTGCAAACACATCATAAATACTGTTACAGCCTTTGCAAATATATATATATATATATATATATATATATATATATATATAATATCAACATGTTCCTTTACACCTGTTTCGATATTGCCCAAATGAATCAAATTTTAGTAATTAAAAATTTGGGGGGGACGAAATCTCGTCAGAGAAGTATAGAAGTAAAAAAGACATATCGTTAAGTAACTAACATGTCATTCTTCCAAAACAACTCAACAAACTGAATCTCATTTAATTGCTAATATTGGTATAAACTATTGCTAAGGACTAATAAGTTGTATAATGGTATTAACTGGTAATGCATATATATACACAAGAATACACACATACTCAATCATCATCAACATATATATATATAGGGATATATATATATATGGGATACTTTGGTTATCGCATTTACAGTATATATATATATAGCAATAATTACAGATTTCTCCCTGCGATAGATTAAGTAAACAAAGAGAGAAATTTTCATTAGGTTTCTATTCATATCTACTACGGAATTATTGCTCCGAGAAAATAATAAATATAGAAGATTATTATTAGTTAACTTAAACAATAATTTTTTTGTACTACCTCATTTAAATAGATAAAAGAGTTGCTGTGTCGAAGATGTAATTGTTTATAGTTTTTGTTGCAGTTATACGTAGGAGAAGACTTAGATATTTAGTTATATACGTTTATATACATACATATTTTATTGTTGTATGTTGTGATGACAAGAGACTATCTTGGACGTGAAAGGGTTTCAACTGGTATGTGCTTGAGATGTAAGGAAGTGAATTTCGATGGTTGTGGATAGCACTTACTTGATTGCATCGCCCGTTAAAGTGTTTCTGTTGTTTTTAAATTGTTGTTGATGTATGATTGAATAGTTAACGCTCACGCTCTCATAACACACACATGCTAGCATACAGGTGTAAAAGAAGGTGCAGAAAGTAGCAATGAAATACCAAAATGACCAAAATATGTTATGTGAAACTCAGAGAAACCGCTGTTACAAACTCAGAATAAATGCTCTTCTAAAGTTTTTCAGTTTCAATAAAACATTATATCTAAATGTTTATGTATATCTGTGTGTGAGTATTTGCAACTATGTGTGGGTATATACCGTAAATCTTCGAGTATAATCCGAAAATTTTTCCCAAAATTTCAAGGTCAAAATTTCTAGTGCGTACTATATACGAGGTTAAAAATGAAAAATATTTTCTAAGCAAAATTTTCTAAGTGATAAATATGTAAAAGCAATTTACTTAATATTTATTTTTTACTGACGTTATTAC
>NC_142947.1:34015321-34020321 GCF_046866305.1 Octopus bimaculoides | reverse complement strand
CATTTTAAAGGATAGTCCTGCTCGATCGTGGTTGATAAAAGGATTAAAAGCAACAATTATTATGGCAGAAACACGAACACATCAGTAAAAACGACAGCGGCAGGCATAAAAACAAAAGAAAAACAGGAAAAAAAAGGCAAAATAGTTATCTAAAATATACGTTGTAAGTTTAAATGATTGATGGAAATTTAATTAGATTAAGTTAATTGATCAAGAATGTTAAAATGATCAAGTATGGTAATTTATCAAGTAGGTTTTGTGTTCCAAATGAGATTAGGTTTCCCAAATAACAAAACAAATACAAAAATGCTAAGTAATCCTTAATAGGGGTACTTGTCTACAAGCTCCCACTACCTCGTATTTATACATGTATGTATGTATGTATGTATGTATGTATGCATTTATATATATATATATATATATATATATATATATATATATATATGGATGTATATACATATACATACAATCATGCACAAGCATATATATATTAATATATGTATCTACGGGTGTACATGTATTCATACTATATATATATATATATATATATATATATATATATATATATATATATATATATATATATAAATATATACACACACATACACATATATAAAGCATATTATGATATTCAGTACATATATTCAGTACATAATGTGTGTGTATGTTCTGGATTATAGATACATAAATTTATATTCTGAATATTAACCAGAAGAAAGGAGAATAAATTCACCTAGTTTGAGATCAGGATTTCTACCCTTCGGTATTAAAATCTACTCTGAAAGCTCAGAATCATTCAGTGCGTTAGGAAGTCACTCATGTTGCACGATGTCCCCTACTGAGTAAACAAAGAAAGAGACTAATTGTTCGACTAACCATGGGAAGATGGGGCTGAGGTCAATGATCTCGTTGAGTTGTTTATCTTGGATACCATTAAAAACATCATCTCACACAGTTTGTCACTGTATAGGTAGGATGGCTTGGCAATTTCAAGTTATATGATTGACCACGCCATAGATAGGTTCAGGAAGAAAGTTATATACATCTACTTCAGTATTAGTATGTCACCAGTGAGGTAACAAAGATCACCACAGACGGCAAAACAAACAAGGATTCCCTGTACAAATGCCAAATGAATAAAGTGCTTAAATCCATAGAAATTCCATAGATATACACAAGTGTGTGTGTGTGTGTGTGTGTGTGTGTGAGAGAGAGAGAGAGAGAGAGAGAGAGAGAGAGTGTGTGTGTGAAGGAAAGAGAACGAATTTTTATTATACATACATATATATATGTATGTAACACGTATATACACACGCGTGCGCATATATTACTAACTTTTTCTTAAAAGATAGAAAATATAAAGGAATGAAGGAACATCGACTTGCAAGACATGGCATGCACGAATCATTCAAATAAAGTATTTTATCTATGTATTTTATTTATTTATTTTTCATAAGGAGAACCATATTTCATATTGTGTTAATTATATACGCCATGTCGGAATGAATGGGGATGATCATGGCTGAAAGATTTTTGATTACGAGTGTTCTGGATGAGAGGTGACCTGGGGCTAAATAAGAAGATCAATAACAACAGTTATTGAATAGTATGACTGAAAGATCCTACGTGTTTCTAGCTAGGCCATGACTTTCTTTTTTGGAAAACGGAGTAAGCTAATACATATCTGTAGGTGAAAGAGAATAGTCAAATGAATCTTCATCGCATTTATTACTGGGACGTATTCTTAAGTCTGTCACTGAAAGGATGGATAGAGGCTTAAGTGAAACTTCATTAGTATTTGAATTCATGTCGTAAAACTGCAAGACGTACGACACTTAGTCTAATGATACCCACAATCATCAGTTATCTAATGCACAATCATCAGTTATCCATTATTAAACCCCACCCTTATAAAGACCTGACTGGTAATTAAATTTTCGTCCCAGAAAAGATGAAAGGCAAAATCCATCTCGGCGGAATAACATCAACAAATGACAAATAAAAGATGACAAACAATCACCAATACTCATTAATCACAGATACAAATACACACACACGCGGATAAAAATTTCTACGCATTCGCGCGTGCACACACAACACAAACATATACACACATATATTATGAGAAACCCTACGTAAAGCTACACATTTAGCCGCCATTGTGTCGATTGGGTATATATCGGCTTCGGCTCTAACGTCCAGAGCCAGGGTGGCTTGGCTGAGTCTGGATGATAACGGTGAAAAATACTTGCCGTGTGTCTTCATAATTGAAAATGGTTTTTAACAGTCAATTTGCCTCATTGTGTCGCAGGGAACTTCCATGATCACATTTTTACTCCGTCTCCAAAAAATTTTCTTTCCTTTTCTTTCTTTTCCTTGTTACAAAATAATACTTCTAAAGTATTTTGAGTAAATTTACATGTTATTTTTAGATTAGCAAAAATAAATAAATATTTGATAAATGAGTAAATGTAAAAATAAACCAAGAATTTAAAATATGCCAGTAGTATCCGCGTATGTGCACTATGACTTCAGAATTAGAAAAGCTACCAATACCCACTCAGCGCTCATATTTTTTACAAACTTTAAAAGAGTTTCTTTCATAACACGCTACTTAAAGACTAATATCAACGGCTTAAGCCTTTCTTCTTAAACCGGAGTGGAAATTAGAAAAAAAAAAAAAGATCTTTGAGATTTCCGAAAATCCAAGGTAGAATCTCAAATTGCCATGACAACAGGATAACATTGCTATAGCATGACAGTGCTAGTTAAATCGGAACGTACGATAACCTCATACATGCATGTACAAATATATGATGCATGTTTCTGTGTATGTATGCATATATGTATGTATGTATGTATGTATGTATTTATGTATGCGTGTATGTATTCATGAATATATGTATGTATGAACGGTTAAAATTTAAATGCATTCGCAAGCATAACTTAAGATGGTAATTGTAAGTAATTCTAAATACATCCACGCACACACATCCAACATACATGAACTTGTATATATATATATATATATATATATATATATATATATATATATATATATATATATATATATATATAAGGCTGTTCCAAAAATAATGGCCGATTTCAGAAACATGATTTTATTCTGGAAAAATTCACAATAGGAATGTTTTGATTTGTCAAAGTATGAGCTGTGAATTTCTATGCGTCTCTGCCATCGACCAGCGAGATTATTTTTGCTTCGTTGATAAAAACTTATTGTCTTTGACGCTAAGAAATCTTTGAAAGCTGATTCTACCTCTGGTTTGGACCTGAAAGTTTTATAACTTAAGACTGTTTAAATGCTTTAAAAAATCGTAGTCAGTGGATCTGGAGAACATGGAGGATGTGGTAAAGTCTCGTATCCCATGTTTGTGAGTTTCTGCAGTGTCATTCTTGCAACATGTAGCCTTGCATCATCGTGGAGCAGAATTGGGCCACGCCGATTCACCAATGCACGTCTGATTTTTTGCAAGTGAGCATGCGTTTCAGCGAGTTGATTGCAGTAAACTTCTGCTGTAATGCTCTGATTGGCGTCCAGAAAACTGTTATGGACAACACCAATTTCAGACCACCAGACACTCACCATAATCTTTTACTGATGCAATTTTGACTTTGCGAAATGTTTGGGGGTCTCATCACGATCAGGCCATTTACCTGATCGTTTACGGTTATCATAAAGGATCCACTTTCCGTCATAAGTGACTATTCGGTCAAGAAAAGGATCATTGGTGTTTCGCAGAAAGAGCGTCGAGCACACTTTAAAACGCCGAAGTACCCATTTATCGAGCAGTACCAATTTATCGAGCTTTTTCCTCTTACCAATCTTCTGCAGATTGCGTGAGACCGTTGTAATACCAACACCAAGTACCTGAGACATTTCTCTGACACTTTTGATGTGGGTTTTGCTAAACAATTGCTTTCAGTTGTTCATTGTCAAGACTGCATGACCGTCTTCTACCTTCTTCATCTTCAAGGCTCGCATCGCCACTACGGAATTTCTGAAACTACCTTAGTACTGTGCGATCATTTTTGGACCCCTCACCCCATGCTCTGTTGATATTGGCAGCGGTTTGGGAGGCATTGTGCCCAAGCTTGAACTCATGCAAGATAAGTAAGCAAAGGTCCTTTTTTGTCATGTTCATAATTAAAAGCGGCTATACTTCAAGAATGTTTTCTGTCTGAAATAAGTAGAAAATTATTAAAGAGCATACATCAATTATTAAGTCGAAATTCACCTAAAATAAAATTTAAATACTATGATAAAATTGCGTTTCAAAACATAACACTCAGAGCGGCCATTATTTCCGGAACAACAACATTACACACACACACACAAATATATGCATATATATATATATATATATATATATATATATATATATATATATATATATATATATATATATATATATAGATAGATAGATATATATTATATATAAAAATATTACATATATATTACACCCCCCCACACTCATATGTATATATATATTTATATACATACATACATACATACATACATACATACATACATACATACATACATACATATATACATACATATATACATACATACTTAAATACGCGCACACACACATACACTTCTCCGGCTACTCACACACAACTAAACGTGTTTCTTTTACACCTGCCATAGGTCTAATTACCACTACAACAATACAAGAGATCAGCTTACTTAACTTGCTTCGTCGACTGACTTAACTCACTCGCTGACTGAATGGCGATATATATATATATATATATATGATTGTCAGAGAACCACAAGAGTTCAACATAAAACAACAAAGAAAATGTAAAAACGTATCAGCCGTCCGATCAAAGAGGGAATTACCGAATAGTAAGGATCTAAAGACAAACAAATAACAACAGCAGCAGCAGCAGCAGCAGCAGTATCAGCAGCAGAAGTAGCAGCAGCAACAACATGGGAAACACCAAATGTGTGGCTAATATAAGCGCTTATTTCT
>NC_142947.1:34007821-34010321 GCF_046866305.1 Octopus bimaculoides | reverse complement strand
TAGAAGAATCGCAACCTCTTGAATCTCTCGCTGCCCCTCAAAACACCCACTTTGCATTTGCTTTCCCGCCCCACCTTTTTAATCTCACAACGACCAACTTTAGAACCACTGCTTTGGATTGATTTTAATTATTGAACCATACTGGACACATAGACTTCCTGATAATGTCTTCCATACACTGAATTAGTCAATGATAACAACTAGGGATATGCAAATAAAGGAAGCCGTAATTAAAACAGTTTCTTCCCTTCCACCTCACAGAAATGAGAATTCAGACAACAGTACCCCAGAGAAGAAAGCCCTACCCCCTCGCGGCTCACTTTACAACCAATTCTACATTGCACACACTTTGGATCCCCACGCGGCACTTGCGAATGTACATTCGCATAAAATGTAGAGTTTATACATATTTATTTGAATATTCATTTTACAGGTGAAAATCATCCGTGTAATTTCTTAGAACACTGATCATGTGCTCCTGATGAGGTTTTCAATAAGAATGGATTTCATCTGATTCACACAGAAACATACATGTACAAACACAATAAAGTGGGAGTGAGTATGAGTATACAAGCGGGCGCGCGATTGTATCTGTGTTATAGAACGAGATGGGTGGTAAGATAGATATAGATGATTCACTGAAAGAAAGCGAGTGAGAGAGTGGGGGAGAGAGAGAGTGCAAACGAGGGCAAAATGCTTGCGTTCTTCATTTGTCCGCGTGAATATCCGCTTGCATGAACTAAAGACAGTGAGACAGACAAACGGTCAGGTAGGTAGGGAGGTAGGTAGGTAGGTAGGTAGGTAGGTAGGTAGGTAGGTAGGTAGATAAATAGATAGATAAATAGACCGACAGACAGACAAACAGACAGATAGACAGAATGGTAGATACTCAGAAATAGAGGTACACAGCGAGTGAGAAAGGGACACAGAAAGTTCGGGAGATAGAGATAGTGAGGGAGAGAAAAACGGAATATATTTTGATAAAGGAAAGTAAATATAATGATGAATGGATTTAGGTGAAGTTGACATGAATAAAGAGATTAGGAAGGTAAGATTTGTGGGTTGGTTTAACAAAAGCTGGCAGTTTTAAGGAAGGCTGATACATAGAGTAAACTGAATGGTGTGACTGAAGAATAGATAGGTATTACATTGAATATGTCTAGTGATTGATACGGAGAGCCGGGTCGGGTATGGAAGTGTGGGTGTATGTATGGATATGTGAGAAGGCAAGTATGATTGTGTGGTTAAGAAAGTAATTTCTGGGAGATTGTCTTTTACAATTACCTATGAATTGTTGTGGATAGAATCTGTGTAGAAATTACATGCTTTCTTGTACTTTGCTGGCTACTTCATATCATCGCATACTCGCGAGCACGCAAATCATCATTATCACGTTTATAAATGTGTATATATCTATTGGGTTGGCAACTAAGTTCCCGCCGTTTCTTTACATTTTGGAATTTATTGCGTTTTTAAATTTTGGAATCTATTTTTGTCGAGAATTCTACTTTTGAATCATTTTGGAATCTTTTTTTTTTCTTTTTTTTCTTTCGAGTTAATTTTAGTTAATTTTTGTTTATTTTCAGATTATTAAAATGGAATGTCAAGTTAAGAAAAATGAGCATTTTCAACACCTCCTTCTTTTTGCTTTTAATCAAGGTTCTAAGGCCGCAAAAGCTGCTCGCGACATTTCTGCTGTGTGTGGAGAGGGTGCTATAGCTGAGAGAACCGCTTGTGATTGGTATGCCAAGTTCAAAAATTGAAATTTTGACCTCAAAGAAGCACCTCGTTCTGAGCGTCAAGTTGAGTTCGATGAAGAGCGATTAAACCAACTTTTGCACGAAAATTCTCGTCAAACGACAAGGGAACTGGCAGAGAAAATGGAATGCTTCCACTCTGCTATAGAGAAGTATCTTCACTCGATGAGAAAGGTTCAGAAGTATGGAGCATGGGTTCCGCATGCTTTAAGTGACAACAACAAGAATCAACGAGCCACAATCTCCGCTGGTTTGCTTGCTCGTCACCGCTCAACTCATGGACACAAGCAACGACTTCTTTACTGAATAGTTACTGGTGACAAAAAATGGTGCCTGTACATCAATATGAAGCAGCGTAAGGACGGTGGTAACTTAGCTCAATAGAGTAGCGAAGTTAATCACATCTATATTTACTATCATTCACACAAGGATATACACACATTGCCGCAGTACTTACAATGCAATATTCATCAAAATTACGGTGTTACCGCTACCGTTTGTTATAAGCAGGAACGAGCAAGTTTTCCCAAAAGAGTGTTTGATGTTCTTCTGTACTTAGTCAATTCAAATAACCGGCATCCTAGTTATAACCACTTCAACTTTATGCGTATAAGGGACTATGTTATACAATGTCCTTTCTTACTTTGAAAAGAAACAGAGCGTTAGTTGAGTTAAATATTGAAGTTATTTCCTTCTGTACATGAAAGACGGCGTTATCTAACGCGCCCTTCCATTTTTACGAT
>NC_142947.1:34002821-34005321 GCF_046866305.1 Octopus bimaculoides | reverse complement strand
TATATATATATATATAATCGAGTGAGACGAATAGTTAGAGCGTCGAGAAATACGATTTCTTCTATTTGATCCAGCTCTTTATTTATTTAGTTTAAATCGTACCGTGATCAACTTTACCTTTGATTCCTCCGGGACCAACGATATTAAAGTAGCAGACAAGTACAAGGGACAATGATATCAACGAACTCCCTCACTAATAATACATATATGTGTATGTGTGTACGTACATACATCTGTGTTTGTTCGTATTTATGTATATAGGTGCAGCAAAACTACATGGTGAAGAGGTTTGCTTTCCAATCATGAATCCTCGGTTCAAGCTCTCTACGTGGTACCTTGCGTAAAGTTTATTTCCGACAGCTTTGGGTCGACGAACACTTGGTAACTATATAGAAGTTAATAAAGTGGTAACTACATAGAAGCCCGTCAGATGGTCTGTACCTGTAATTCAACTGTTCATCCTTGTCATTAATTTTGACAAACAGTACTACATACTGTTGGACATATAAACTTCAACTACAACCTTTCTATAAACGGGTGAAATGAACGACCATATGTTCTCAATTATTGTGAAGGGATGAAGCAATGTTACCTTCTAAAATGATCGCTACCTCTACTGTTAATCTCCAAAAGAATTTCACTTGTTTCACAGAACAAGCACAACAATGCCTCAACCGAAGACTTGCTTCATATATTGAATATTTGGAAAAGAGAAGTAGTTCTACATAACTAAAACTATTGCCTATTCTGTTTTGACTGAAGTGCGAATATTAACTCATCGTATGAAGTTAGCGATTGCAACGAGCCCAGAGGCTTTGCAAGCCCTCTAGGTTCGTACTGGTCTCACCAAATGTCTCAGTAAGCGTCACCGACATTTTCAAAAAACTTCCTAAAG
This sequence comes from Octopus bimaculoides, assembly GCF_046866305.1. Taxonomy (NCBI): domain Eukaryota; kingdom Metazoa; phylum Mollusca; class Cephalopoda; order Octopoda; family Octopodidae; genus Octopus; species Octopus bimaculoides. The sequence goes on along the minus strand of NC_142947.1, from coordinate 34,004,426 downwards.
TTTGTGGGTTCTCTAGAAATTTTCAGATATATTTAAATCTTTATAGACCTCCCAGAATATTCTAAAACCCATCAAGGCCTTTGTAAATCTTCGAAGAGCGTTCCACGCCATCACATCTAAGCTCCTATATCTTTGTAGATCCACCCAACTTGAATGCCATACTCTTGGTAGACATTCAAATTGAAATTATACAATTTGATAGCTGTAAACAGATAATGAAAATATCGGAGTAGCGAGTAATAGGGAAAATATGAAAACTGCGTGTGGTGGATATCCAGTACTGTATGGATAATGGTATGAGGGGAGTTGAATATATTATGAGAACTAGCGTACGATTAATGATAACTTATTTAAGCAGTGAAGTGGAAAGTGTACAGTAGAAAAGATAGAAGGATATAAGACATAAGCGAGTAGTCGTAATATATTAGTGAATGAATACTTGTCTAATTATCAGATAGATCTGTTTGCTTTGGTGGAGTATACTAGCTTGTTTGTGTATATATTCATGGTTATGTAGGTGTATATACATTTGAATATGTGTCTATATGATGTGTATGACTGTTGTGTATGATGTGTATGACTGATGTGCTGTTGTATAAATATCCACAATCGAGCATACCTACGAACAAATGCATTCCATCCTTGACAATTATTTTACATCCACAGCCGCAGTGTTCAATGTGCTCTCGTCTTGAAGATGGAAGATTATGATTTAAGGAAACATTTGGCTGCTATTTTAGTAGTTTCAGTGGCCGTGTCGTAGATCCTATATATAGGTTGTTTATATGTATGAGTGAATAAAGAAGGTTGGTACTACGATTTTGTTGTTTAACCCATGATCAGTCGTGATCAACCATTCCTGTGTATGGTGTCTGTGTAGTGGAAGCGCGTGGCTTAGTGGTTAAGGTGTTGGATTTATGATAGTAAGACTGTGGTTTCGATTTCTGTACCGGGCGGCGCGTTGTGTTCTTGGGAAAACACTTCATTTCACGTTGCTCCACCCCCCCCCCCCACCTCAGCTGGCAAGAATGAGTAAACTTGCGACGGACCGGCGTCCCGTACAGGTGGGGAATATATATGCCATGAAACCGGGAAACCGGTCCTTATGTGTCGATATGACTCGAGAAAGTAACATTACCTTTTTTCTTTTTTTGTGTGTGTCTCTGTACGGGTATATGAGTTGTTATGAATATACGCATATATAGATATATGTTTCAATGTGTGAGCATTTGTAAGCATGGTGTGTGAATGTACATGTAATATGAACTGGAGTGCGTGTATGTGTGGGTATGAATTTATATCGGAATATAAGAAAAATATAAAGTAATGTTTCTCGAAATGAATTCCAGAAAATCTCAGGATTTCTTGAAAACATATGAGATCGCATGAAATAAGATGCTTTTTTAAAATAAAATTCAATAAGTCTATGTTTTTGAACAAATAATATCTCCACGGACATTACAGACTTATATTGCTTCATATGAATAATTTTCCTACCGTAAAATATACTATGATTTCTGTGAATGTTCGAAAAGCGCATAAAGGTTCTGTAATATATCAATTTAGGGAACCACAACCTTATGGCACAAACATAAAAGTGTATAG
>NC_142947.1:33997821-34000321 GCF_046866305.1 Octopus bimaculoides | reverse complement strand
TAAGATATTTTCATAATTTTCATGTACAAGAAAGAACTAGAGTTAGTATATATAAATCAGCTGTTTCACATATATCTAAATAATGTGTGTGTAATATACGCATATATGTATATATAGATATATATATGTAGGTATACCTATATATGTATGCATGTATGTATGTATATATATATGTATGTGTGTATGTATGTAAGTATGTATGCATGTATGTATTTATCTATCTATCTATCTATCTATCTATCTATCTATCTATCTATCTATTTATTTTTACGCTCACTTATAATAAGAACGGCTCTTTGTTAATCTCTCTCTATTACTCTTTTACTTGTTTCAGTCATTTGACTGCGGCCATGCTGGAGCACCGCCTTTAGTCGAGGACTTATTCTTTGTAAGCCTAGTACTTATTCTATTGGTCTCTTTTGCCGAACCGCTAAGTTACGGGGACGTAAACACACCACCATCGGTTGTCAAGCGATGTTGGAGGGACAAACACAGACACATGCACACACACATACATATATATATACATATATACGACAGGCTTCTTTCAGTTTCCGTCTACCAAATTCACTCACAAGGCTTTGGTCGGCCCGATGCTATAGTAGAAGACACTTGCTCAAGGTGCCACGCAGTGGGAATGAACCCGGAACCATGTGGTTGGTAAGTAAGCTGCTTACCACACAGCCACTCCTACGCCTGTGTTACTGTATACTTTTGTAATGTACAAACTTTATTTTTCTAAAACAAAAATGTTATTGACAATATTTTCTAATATTCGGCCAATTAAGCCATCGTCACTCCTGCATCTGTACATCTGCTTATACGGCTACTTAATCAAATACTTCTACACAACGCGACAAACGCCATGGCTTTATGGTCATTCTTCGACTATCGTTGGCACTTTTGCTCACCGATTCCGACGGAATTAATGTTGACCTTAAGGTATGAGCGGGGCAAAAACAAAAGTTCCTACACTGAATCTCTCGCTACACAGACAAGTTCTTGATGGCTATCTATGTACTTACCTACCTACATAATTTTTTACTTCCCTCCCAAACCCCATTCCTCCCTCTCAATACTTACTTACCGATCTACCAACATATCAACATATCTACCTACCCACCTAGCTACATTCCTACATGTCTATCTATCTATCTATCTATCTATCTATCTATCTATCTATCTATCTATCTATCTACCTATCTATCTATCTATCTATCTATCTATCTATCTATCCATTCATCCATCCATCCATCCATCCATCCATCTATCTATCTATCTATCTATCTATCTAATTTATATGTATATAATTTATATGTATATAATTTATATGAAAAAAGAATTTTAGTGGATCGAATCAACCCCACAACTTTTCTTTTTAACACTGGTACTTATTTTATCGGTCCTTAGTGTTTAACCCTGACGTGGACGTAAACACACTGACACCGGTGATGGTGTTGGTGGCGGGAGCAAACACAAAACAACTACATATTTAGTTACCATTAATGAACATGTTTTCATATATTTGCAAATGTTGTCGACCTGCGCACTTATGCTCACACACACACATATATATATATATATATGTATGTATGTATATGCAGATGTATATGTGTATGTGTGTGTGTATATGTGAGTATATATATATATCTGTATATATATATATGTGTGTATACGCAAATATATATATGTATATATACGTATGGGTGTATATATATATATGTATATACAAATATATGTGTGTATATATATATATATATATATATATATGTATATATATATATATATATATATGTGTGTGTGTGTGTGTGTGTGTGTGTGTGTTATATACATAGGCGCGCACGCACAAGTATCTACTGGCACTTACGTGCTCTTTCCGAAAAAATGAAACACATTTATAGACAAGTGGAGATACTGGGGAGCAAAAGAAATTAGATTGGTAAACGACCACGAATACAAACAAGGCTACATGAAACACCCAGTACATATTTATATATATATATATATATAGCAATAAGGACTTTGTATTAATATATGTACATGAGTGACTGCGTGGTAAGAACCTGGCTTCCCTACCATATGGTGCGGAGTTCAGTCCCACTGCGTGACATCTTGGGCAAGTGTCTTCTACTATAGCCTCGGGGCGACCAAAATCTTGTGAGTGAATTTGGTAGACGGAAACTGAAAGAAGCCTATCGTATATATACATATATATATATATATATATATATATATATATATATATATATGCATGTGTGTGTGTGTGTGTGTGTGTGGGTCTGTGCTTGTTATCGCTTGACAACTGATGCAGGTGTGTTTACGTCCCCGTAACGTAGCGGTTCGGCAAGAGAGTACGAAAGAATAAGTTCTTTCTTTGCAAAGAATAAGTTCTGGGGTCGATTTGCTCGATGAAAGGCGGTGCTCCTGCATGGCCGCAGTCAAATGACTCAAACAAGTAAAAAAGAAAAAAAAGAGAAAGACATATATAAACAGTGTATAT
>NC_142947.1:33990321-33992821 GCF_046866305.1 Octopus bimaculoides | reverse complement strand
CATGTATGACATAAGTAATTTGCATAATTAAAAAAAATAGTTCATAGTGGCCGATGACATGTATCTGAGCAGTATACATGAATACAGGTATATCAAATACCATAGAACTTGAGTTCTTGGTGTAGTAAAATTATCTCCACTCAGTTATGGAACGTGACAGAATATACAAATTATTGCTTTTTTTAACCGCTATGAACATAAATACAAACACACACACACATATACACCCGCAGACATATACACACACACACATTTACACACAGACAAACACAGACAAACACACACACACGCGCAGACACACACATGCATACACACACATGCATACACACACATGCATACACACACACGCGCACGAGAGCCACTACGTCTGCTACCACCACCACCACCACAACCACCACCACCACCACAACCACCACCACCACCACCACCATCACCACCGTTACCATGTTTACACGCTTGTCTCTATACTCGCCTCTACAACCATCACATCAACCACAATGCATCACAAAATTCATTAAAAAAAATGCAACAACCGCCATTGATTTCTTTTTCCTCAAAGAACATACGCGCACACGCACAAACATACGCATACACGCATACACACATACACACACACACACTCCCGCAGCGCCTTACATATATACACACATATATGCACACGACTGCTCAATCATCACCACATACATATAGACACACTGTCAAAGACACTATAAATATGTGTGTGCGTGTGTGTCTGTGTGTGTGTGTGTGTGTGTGTGTGTGTGTGTGTGTGTGTGTGTGTGTGTGTGTGTGTGTGTGTGTCTGTAGTCAGAAGCTTGGTAGGCGCAGGTGTGTCTGAGTGGTAAGAAGCTTGTTTCCCAACCACATGGTTTTGGGTTCAGTTCCACTGCGTAGCAGCTTGGACAAGTGTTTTCTACTATAGCCTTGAGCTGACCAAAGCTTTGTGAGTGGATTTCCTGGGCGGAAACTGAAAGAAGCCCGTCGTATATATATATATATATGTATATATATATATATATATATATATATATATATATATATATATATATATATATATATATATATATACATATTTCTAAGTGTGTGTTTTTATGTCTGTGTTTGTTCTCCCACCATCACCTGACAACCAATGCTGATGTATTTATGTCCCCATAACTTAACAGTTCGGCAACAACAGCCGATAGAGTAAGTAGTAGGCTTACAAAGAATAAGTCCTGGCGTCGATTTCTTCAACTAAAACCCATTAAGGTGGTGCTCCAGCATGGTCCCAGTCAAATGACTGAAACAAGTTACCGAATAAAAAAAAAAAAGAATATATATATATTTCTCTTATATATATACAAGTGAAGGCACACACTTAGTGGTTAGGGCATTCGGCTCATGGTCGTAAGATCGTGAGTTCGATTCCCGGCCACGCGTTGTGTCCTTGAGCAAGACACTTTATTTCTCGTTGCTCCAGTCCACTCAGCTGGCAAAAATGAGTAGTACCTGTATTTCAAAGGACCGGCCTTGTAACACTCTGTGTCACGCTGAATCTCCCTCAGAACTACATTAGGGGTCCACGTGTCTGTGGAGTGCTCAGCCACTTGCGCGTTAATTTCACGAGCAAGCTGTTCCGTTGATTGTATCAGATGGGACACTCGTCGTCGTAACCGACGGAGTGTTCCTTTCATAAATATACACATAAGGTATATACAGGGTAGGGTGCAAAAGTAATTTTTTCTCCCTACGTATCACATGAATGTTATAATACTTTATTCATTTAAATAATTAGACATTTAATTAGTTAGCCTCATGTTTGATATTTTCAGCGTCATTAATCATAATAGTACATTAATTATAACTATGATAATAACTTTATCGTAATTTTTAACTTTTTTAAAATAAATGAGTACTGTACGTGTTTTCTTTTTACATAACGGTATACCTACTTTTGCACCACCCTGCATATATATATATATATATATATATATATATATATATATATATATATATATATATATATGCCGTAAATCCTCGAGTATAATCCGCATCTTTTTCCCAAAATCCCTAGTATGTACTATATACGAGGTTAAAAATGAAAAATATTTTCTAAGCAATGTCCGAGTCTCTATTTCCTGTTCGGCAATGTTTATTCAGACGCATTTTGTGATGTCGGGCTTGTAACTGATAGTTATAAATATGTAAAGGCAATTTGTTTAATATTTATTTTTCACTGATGTTATTACTGTTATTTCTATATTTTCTGCAAGCAAAGTGCACAAAAAAGCTACACGTTCGCATTGTGTTATAAATACAATATATATATATATATATATATATATATATATATATATATAGATATGCAGGGCAGGGAATCATCAATTAGTAATAAAATTAATAATTAACAATTCTGCCGGGTAGCTCAGTATGAAAAAACCTTCTTCGGTAAAAAACATTTATAATTATAAATATATAGGGATTGACAGTAACCTGCTTCTCCAACATACTGAGAATTCAG
>NC_142947.1:33980321-33987821 GCF_046866305.1 Octopus bimaculoides | reverse complement strand
TCTCTAAATGAAGTATTGACAGTAACTGCACGATAAAGTGTAGTATATTGCCACTTAAGTGTGGCTGACCCCCTAGGGATGGATGTTACTGTTGCTTTTAGCCCCAGGAGGACATCTCCTCCAGCTGGCTTATCGACACACTACTGTGTCCTGTTTGCCAAGGGAAGTTATCCCTCCCATCATGATCTGTAGCACGAACGGACCCGGGTTTCAGGGTTATTTCCCTTCGTCGGCGTTCGATAGCCACTGATCTTTGATGAGAGAGACAAAATCTTGGCAATCTTATATCTACTTTTCCAGTGAAATTCTTCACTGATATCGAAAAGGTGAAAACAAGCAATGTTAATTCTCTAAATGAAGTATTAACAGTAACTGCACGATAAAGTGTAGTATATTGCCACTTAAGTGTGGCTGACCCCTAGGGGTGGATGTTACTGTTGCTTTTAGCCCCAGGATGGGAGGGATAACTTCCCTTGGCAAACAGGACACAGTAGTGTGTCGATAAGCCAGCTGGAGGAGATGTCCTCCTAGGGCTAAAAGCAACAGTAACATCCACCCCTAGGGGTCAGCCACACTTAAGTGGCAATATACTACACTTTATATATATATATATATATATATATATATATATATATATATATAAACGCCACCAATTTATGGGGACGTAAAGACACCAGTACCGGTTGTCAAACGGTGTGGGTGTGATAGGTACACGCACACACACACATATATATATATGACAGTCTTCTTTCAAGGCGCTCGCTTCAGGTGCAACGTGGTGGGATTTATTGAGAACCTTCTGGTTGGGAAGCAAACTATTAGCCACACAGCCATACTATAGGTAAAGTATTAAGATAAAACATATTTTTATTGTGTCTAGGGTGCGGCATTATGTCAATATAAAGGCGGCAAGCAGGCAGAAACGTTAGCACGCCAGGCGAAATGCTTAGCGGTATTTCGTTTGCCGTTACGTTCTGAGTTCAAATTCCGCTGAGGTCGACTTTGCCTTTCATACTTTTGGGGTCGATAAATTAAGTACCAGTTACGCACTGGGGTCGGTCTAATCGACTTAATCCCTTTGTCTGTCCATGTTTGTCCCCTCTATGTTTAGCCCCTTGTGGGCAATAAAGAAATAAGAAACGTTACCACGCCGGGCGAAATGCTTAGCTGTATTTCGTCTGAGTTCAAATTCCGCAAAGGTCGATTTTGCCTTTCACATTCCGGGGTCGATAAATTAAGTGCTGGAGTCGATCTAATCGATTGGCCCCCTCCACCCAAATTTCGGGCCTTGTGCCTAGAGTAGAAAAGATTATGTCAATATAATTAACACGCGCTGGTTCAATTCAACTCATTTATTAAATATCCAGCGGAGGTAAAGGACATGGACCGCACTCCTTTCGTTTTTTTGTTGTTGTTGTTTTTTACTACAGAAGCCCACTTTTTCGACTGCGGAGATTTCGAATCTGCAAAAAAAAATCAGCATTTCAAAATAACTTCAAATTTTTTTTCTTTTTTGGTAATTCGTATTTAGAAAGTGGATCTGCGGTTTGGCTGGTGTTTCTAGCTTGTCGGACTTTCTGGTTGAAACGTACTTAAAAACTGAAGATTTTGAAAACCCCCAAATCACGTTTTCAAAATTTTTATTTTCCCCCTCTCCACCCCGCTAGAAAAAGAGTGGTGGAGGAAATCAAAATTTTGAAAACGTGATTCGTCGTTTAGCTGCTGTTTCTAGCATGTCGAGTTTTCTGTTTAGATATTTTTTACATCTGCTATTTTAGTAGGAGGGGAGGGTTGTTTATTATTTTTTTTGAAAAATAGAAATTTTACAAATTTTTTTTTTTTCAGAATCATAATCCCCGTAGTTTTGTCTACGTATTTCGCCAAAAAGAAGTTTCTAAAAAATTTGAAAAATTGTGGGGGTGGGGTGGCGTGGTGTGTGTATGGCGGGGGTTAAAATTTTGAAATGCTGATTTTTTTGGCAAATTCGGAAGTCGAAAAGATGGATTTCTGTGAAAAAAAAAAAAAAACCCAAAGAAAATTACCGAATGGGGGTGAGGTCCATATCCTTTACCTCCGACAAATATACGATTGTTTTGCAAACTAGATACAAAGATAAAACATACTTTATAACAAAATTTGACCGATGCTACAAAAGAAGACACAGCGCACAGTGGACATGGTAGGTAAAGAGTTAATCTGTAACATTTTTTTTTCTTTTAAACTCAGCATCCCTTAAAAATATTTTGTAAGTTTATTCATTCATTATATTTTATGTATCAAGGTCTTTTTACCATCAACATTGAAAGTACACATTTAGCGTTTTGCTTATTTAACTTGTCTGTAATAATGTATTCAACTATTTACATCATGCATTCGGATTAGACGTTCTTTCACCAAGCTGATAAAGGTATCGTATTTATATTTCAATATATATTTCCTTCAATTCTAGTTAATACAATTGTAATATCTATGATATTAATATGATTGTAATATCTATGATATTAATATGATTGTAATATCTATGATATTAATATGATTGTAATGTCTATGATATTTTCAGCTACTTTACATTTCACCAATCCCACCTGAATATATCTCTATACTCATTTTTATCGCACCTGTCCATCACCTGTCCATCACCTGTCATTCAACTTGTCAATTTTTCTTCGTCATTCGGTCACAGGAAGCTTTCCCATGCACACACACACACGCACACACATACACACACATACACACATATGTGTTTGTGTGTAGACGTGTTTATATGAATATATATGAGTATATAAGTACATGTATGTGTATATAGATATATATGCATGAATGTGTGTATGTGTATATGTATCTCTCTCTCCCTCTCTCTCTCTCTCTCTCTCTCTCTCTCTCTCTATCTATCTATACGTGTGAATATTTGTGCGTGTGTGTGCGTATATGTGTTTATTTCCAAGATTTAAAAAAGATTCCTTAAGATACTTAAATATTATCTAGGTATTATTTCATATATAAATAAATGAATATATATATATATATATATATATATATATATATATATATATATATATATATATATATATATATATATAATAACGGCGGTGCCCCAGCTTGACCGCAGCTCTCGAGGTCTCAAATTGTGTGTATATAAATATGTGTGTGCATCCGAGCGCGTGTGTGTGAGTGTGAGTGTGTGTCTTTGTGTATGTGTTAGTTTCCTTACCGCCCCTGACAACTGGTGTTGGTGTGTTACGTCATGGCAATCTAGCGGTTCGGCAAAAGGGTTTCACAGAAATAAGTAAAAAGTCCCCCAACAATTAAGTCCTGGCGTAGAGTCGTTCGATTAAAAATTCTTTATGGTGGTGTCCCGGCATGGGTGTAGTCTAATCGCTGAAACGAATGAAAAATAAATACAGAAGATATATATATATATTTATAACTACGTATACATACACAAGCACGCATATATATATATATATATATATATATATATATATATTCGTGCCTTTGCGTCCATTTGCTTCTCTCTCTCAAACATATATGAGATCTATCTTTCTTCTTACCCATCTCCCCCTCTCGCTCTGCTCCCTTCTGTTGTCCTGGCCTCTACTTCACTGCTATACCCTTCTGTCTCTTCCTCCTTGTTCCACTTCCTCCCTCCACCATCCTCTCTGCTCTCGTGTGACCTGTGGTCAACTTTCTTTTCACTCCAGCCGCTGTGAAGGCAAGTCGAACTACTAGCGTTCTACCTCAGATTCGCGTTTGGCCGTACGGCTTTTGAATGTTGTTTTAACTGTCCAATTTTTCCTGTCTTGGTTTGTGTTTGCCACCTTGGAATTCTCTGTTTAGTAGGTTGATCCACTACTCAGGAAGAGACTATTCTAGAGTACATTCTGCCTTATCTTCGAAACGTCGGGTTAGAATAGAGGCAGCTGATGAAGGAATATTCCAAGTGGCTTTCCGTTTTCCTATGTGTTCGTTCCGTTGTCTGTAGTTCATTGTTCTAACGTCCTGTACACTGATATGCATATATATACACATGTAGATGTAAGTATGTACATATATGTGTGTATACATGCATATATATTTTTTGTATTATATATATATATATATATATATATATATATATATATATATATATATATATATATACTCTACTCTTTACTCTTTTACTTGTTTCAGTCATTTGACTGCGGCCATGCTGGAGCAGCGCCTTTAGTCGAGCAAATCGAGCCCAGGACTTATTCTTTGTAAGCCTAGTACGGGGACCCTTTTGCAGAACCGCTAAGTTACGGGGACATAAACACACCAGCATCGGTTGTCAAGCGATGTTGGGGGGACAAACATAGACACACACACACACACACACATATATATATATATATATATACATATACAGTTTCCGTCTACCAAATCCACTCACAAGGCTTTGGCCGGCCTGAGGCTATAGTAGAAGACACTTGCCCAACGTGCCACGCAATGGGACTGAGCCTGGAACCATGTGGTTGGTAGGCAAGCTACTCACCACACAACCACACACACACACACACACACACACACACACACACACACACACACACACACACACACACACACACACACACACACACACACACACACACACACACACACACACATATATATATATATATTTATGTATTCTTTTATTATATATATATACCTATACATGTATACCTACATGTGTCCCTTTATTTGTTTCAGTCATTTGAGTATAGCCATGCTGGAGTACCATATGTGTATATGTATTCAAAAACACGCGTGCATATCTATACACGTCTCCATCTGTCCATTTGTTTCTATGCATGTTGGTCTGTCTATCTATCTATCTATCTATCTATCTATCTATCTATCTATCTATCTATCTATCTATCTATCTATCTATCATGAATTATCTGTTTAGTCAAATACTCCTCGGGAGATTTATACGAACTACTCACCTGATGTCATATTCAGATCAGTGTTCGCATCAATTTCCCGAATTATCCCTCCAGTCATCGACATTTAACATGTATTTTACAAGCGATTGCAACACATAGAGACACACACGTACGTGCAGATATATTATATGTACATATATACATCTATAGAAACAAATATATATTTATGCAAATATATATATATCATACATACATTAATATTCATATACGCATGTATACATACAGACATGTATCGACATATATAAACGTACGTAAATATAGTTGAATAGAATTTGGTTAAAAATCTCGTTATATGCTATACGAAGCTAATCCCAAAGTACTGGTTATCGAATGTAATCATTCAGTGGGAATACTCCTGTCATTCGATATACATTTGGAATTCAATAGCTTCTGTAGTGTTTATATCACTATAATAGAATATAGGTTGAACGACAAACTTTATTCCGTATCACTTCAATTGTTTCTACACCTCAGCCATGTAGAAAGAATTGTAGTGATATGGGATAAAGATGTCAGTCAATCCATTTTCTCTTATTCATCTCTATGTATGTATGTATGTATGTATGTATGTATGTATGTATGTATGTATGTATGTATGTACGTGTGTATGTATACACATATATTTATGTATTTATGTATGTACATACATTTTTATATATTAACATACATACGAGTGCGCACGCACATACACACACATATATATTTTTATATAAATGACTACTATAAGATGTGGATTCAGAGAATCGTATGGCTATCACAAAAAGCTCTTCTTACGGACTCGGCTATAAGTCCACATAGTAATCCAGTACAAAATGTATAATGCAGTGTCCACGTAACTGAAATCTTGAAGTCCGATCGATGAAATTACTTCATCAGGAGTACATAGACTACATATCTAAAATGTCGATTATATCATAGTTGGCAATTATAGTAATTTAAGATCAGGACTTTCAAAAGTTTCAATTTCATTTCTTCTAAGAAAAAATTAGATCAGATCTTTTTAAAAGTTGTAATTTGATTTTTACAAAGTAAAGGTTAGAGAGAAAATTGGACCATAAATAAAAAAAATTAAATTAAAAAGTATTAAAATAAATCATTTTATCTGATTGCAGATTTCAATTTAATTAAAGCAGCCTGTGGAGGAATAGGAATGCTCAGAGCTAATGCACTTTACCCAGAAAGTGTCATTGTAAAACAGGAAAGATTTCCTAGTATGCATAATAACATCTGTGATCATAATCATTGGTGTTGACATAACTGCTACCGAACTGTAAAGTTTTCATTACAATGCCTCAGTAACAGATAGGTAAAATTCGACAATGTCAGATTGTGTGAATTTACAGTTGTATTAGCCGTATAAACTGTTAAACCAATCTATTTGTCAAGAACTGTTTCTTTTGAGAGAAATATTATTTGACTACATAATTCTATTATAAATTTCATCAAGTATGAGCTTGCTAATCGTATCTAATTAATGCGTGTTAACTAGGATTAATATGTCTGCATTTAGAATAGGCCAAGAAAATAGATATATGGTTTTTGAAGTTATCCAGGTGTGGGTAAAGCGGCTAGACAACCAATTCTATCATCTATCAAACCGAAACTAAATGCTTTGCTTCCTTGTTAATGAAGTCGTAAGAGCTATCTTATAAGTTTTTGAGACATTACGAGGAAGGAACTGTGTTTTTCAACCTCTTTAAAGTTTTCGTCTTATCTGAAGGACCATGAAACGTACTTACAGAAATACTCCAGGTCACTAGTTCAGATGTCTTGGAATGTATTAGAATACTTTCTCTACGTTATCTACTTTATCATATTACCGCTGCTTTAGTTTGTGGCGGACATTCATTTCGCATTTGATAATTCTTCATACGATCCCTTTTGGAAACATTAGACTTTCCGGCGCATGCGTTAAACAAGTCGCTCTGTTTTAAAGAAGTTTCATATAAATATTCCTATCTGAGTAGGTACCGTGTTTGCCAGTGTATAACACGTTCATTTTTATTTTTTAATGTGTTACAAGAAATTGCTCTGTATCTGATGTGGTCGTGTTGTGACGAGAGAACGAGTGCTTAGCTGAGGGTGTCGGATAAGCATACTTCTGTTATGCACAATAATTGTAATGTATAGTAAAATATTGAAATCAGCCAAAATATGATAGTCTGTTAGCAGAAACTTGCATGAAATTGCACACGTTACGTTGACTTTTACGTGAGAGAGGTTAAATCATCACATTATATCCGCTTTTCCATCATACAACTGACAAGTGTCTTACATTACTTATGACTATGTTATATTTAAGAAACATTTTCTTTTTGATAATCTAAATGTATATTCTCCTAGAAATATGAAAAGAACGTTAAAATTCCATCCGTCTCTCGGCCGTCTCTCATACTCACAACGGTGGTCTGCCACACTGGTGGCTGATTCGCGGCAACAAAAACATCACAGTAAAAAAATTATGAAGTTTACGACTTCGTGACCAAAATATAAACTTATAAACGGTTGATCTGAAATAAGATCAAATTCAAATACGTTACTTGTATAAAGTAGT
>NC_142947.1:33962821-33975321 GCF_046866305.1 Octopus bimaculoides | reverse complement strand
ATCTGTGTATATGTGTGTGTATATATAGATATACACACACGCGTACACACTCAGACACACACAGACACAAACACACACAGACACAAACACACACGCACGACACACACACACACACAGATATATAATATGGAACCATTAATGCATGTGTTAATAATTTCATATTGTAATGTTTCAACAACCATCATCATCATCATCATCATCATCATCATCATCATCATCATCATCATCATCATTATCATTACCGTTATTATCATTATTCATATTTTTTAACTTCCATTTTCTATTTTCCCAAACCCGATTCTGCTTCACTCCAAACACACACACACACACACACACACACACACACACACTCACACAAACACACAAACACACAAACCTCGCTCCCGCGCACTCTGATGTATCACTGTATGTATGTATGTATGTATGTATGTATGTATGTACGTATGTATGTATGTATGTACGTACGTACGTATGTATGTATGTAACTGTTTGCTGTGTGCGTGTTTCTTTACATGGCGCATATCTGATGTGAGTGTCTGCCGAAGCATGCTTTATTGTTTTATATCTGCCCCTGCAGTCATCATTGCTATTTCTATGTACCTCAAAATCCGGCATAAATTTTCTGTAGATATGACATGCTGTAATGCATATGATGTCTGCACTAGTGCATATAATGCAATGTAACGAACGGTGCACATTTTGTGTAAGCATTTATGCGCCAAGCGTTTATAAATAAATTGAGAGAGCAGAGCAGGAGATTGTTGAACTGCTCAGCATATTCACATAATTATTCTTATTTATATACTTTAATGCTTTTATTTTATCTCACTGTTTTTCCTCTTACTTTTTTTTTTTAATGTTTTCTTCTTGATTTTTGGTTTTCAGCGCAGAATATCAGAAGGTTATGAATGATTACAGGGGTGTTCCTTCTCCTCCTCCTCCTCCTCCTCCTACTACTACTACTACTATTTTTTTCTTTTTAATTTCTTCTTCTTCTTCTTCTTCTTCTTCTTCTTCTTCTTCTTCTTCTTCTTCTTCTTCTTCTTCTTCTTCTTCTTCTTCTTCTTCTTCTTCTTCTTCTTCTTCTTCTTCTTCTTCTTCTTCTTCACCTTCTTCGTTGCTGGAATACTATTCATCGCAAACTGGGACACGAAGTGTTTAACACAAGAGCAAACAGCAAGAAGAGTCCCAAATAAATACATTTCGGTGGTCATGTCCACTCGCCACAATAAAAGTCTATAGGGTCATCATATTTTATTTCTTGATCCTAGATTCGATTAAATTCTTGGAGTCCGTCTAGATCTTGACCTTGAGGGCGCACAAGACTGAGAGACTTAAAGGGAGTGAAGTCCACTTTTCAATGTCCTGAGAGGAATGTAAGCGGCCAAGCTGACACCGGCAAAATTTGAGCGAATACATTATTAAATGTAATAAATTAATGTAATGCGATTGTCCATCACTCTGCTATTCGTCTACCATTTGGTTTGCTCTAACAACTTAGGGTTCAAAGGACTACAATTTTTCCATAAAAAATCTCAGAGATTTACGTGGTGTAGATGTGGATATATTCAAAGAGCAATTAGTCAATAAAATATTGACAGTTGTTTTAGAAGCTTAGCTTTTAACAGCAAGAATTATATATTGTTTACATTATAAAAATGGTTTTAGAAACTTCGAGTGATAGTAAATAAATTGTTTTAACGGTGAGACTCGAAGTTGATAAAGCTATGAATAACATGAACATTTTGTTGAAAATCCCCTTAGATAAAAAATATCGATGGCTACCCACACATTCTGTGAACATGGTAGTGTTACTATCATCATACCAAAGTACCTTTTCGAATTACTTCTATCCGTTTTAGAAGCTTTGTTCTCATCAGTGATAATTGCATGTTGTTTACTTAATAAGATTGTTTTGATTTTTAAAAACTTCGTAAGAGAGTAAATATATCATTTTAATGTGGAACTCATAGTAGATAGAGTTATATATAGGGTTAACAGTGCCAATGATTGATTGTGAGGTTTTCATGCACATCTTCTGTGGACATAAAAGATGAGCCTTTAATTCGGTTTCAAAGAATTATACTGGTGTGACTGATAATTACTTTTAAAATAAGGTACAACAACATCAGCAAACATTCAGGAACTCTGGAAGCTTTTTGCTTGAAATTACTGAAGTACATTTGGCCTTTAACACATAAAAGAAACAACACAATTATTGGGAAGATACTAAATCATAACAAAACTAGTGATCCGGTTCAATGGTTGTGATCATTGAATTGGATTTTAAAAAAATGAATATAGTATTTGATAAGTATTTTAGTTCACATTTCAGAGCTAATATATTGTGTCGTCCTAAATCATTATTTTCAATGAAATATATAAAAATTACTACGGTTCAGCGCCGGAAAGCCTTAAAAATACTCTTGTATGCTCCATAAAAACAAAAGCAAAAAGTAAGAAAAGAGAAGAAAAAGAAAAAAAGAGTTACACAATAAAGAAACAAAAAAATTCCAATTTTTGAGGGTTTTCATTTTGTACGAAAACTAATAATATTGGCTGATTTATTTATTTCTTGCATGGAAATCAGTAAAAGAGGAAACTCTGTGAGACAGCTTGAATAGTTTAAAATTAAACTAAAATTTACGATATTTATTGTATTGGGTTCAGTTCAACTGAAATATATATATCTTTCTGTAATATTCTGTAACCCACACGTTTATGTGTACGTGTATGTGCTTGTGTGCGTACTTATATATATATATATATATATATATATATATACATACTTACATAATACGTGTATGTATATATGCATATCTATCTAACTATATACACGCACATACACATACACATATGCACATTTGAATACGAATATATGTATATATATATGTATTTGTATACATACACACATACTTATTTGCATACATGCATATATATGCACATCTACACAGTCATCTGTACAAATATTATAATTTCTTATAGGATTTGTACACTGTAACAATTTAGTGGGTAAAAAACATCAGTAAAAGTTGTATTATTTTATTTTTTGATGCAGACACAGACAAGCAAAGAAGGACATAGCATCGGTAAAAGAGATGAAAAGAGAAATATATATACATATCTAGAAACATAGTAATATGTTAAATAGTTACATAAATGGGAAGACGTGAAAAATGAAAAGATTGTGGTAATACATCGAGAACTAAAGAGAGAGAGAAACATTGAGACAAATGAGGGAAAGAAAACAATTTGAAAAATAAGCATCGGTGAAATATCTCTAGCGGTACGTGCCAGTGAGTATAATGACTGCCAATGCTAAATAAATAACAATAATAGAAGTGGGAAATGTATATAAAAAATTCAAGACTAAAAATAAAATTGTGCGTGCATATTTGTATGTTGGGGCATGCACACACACACACACACACGCACACACACACACACACACACACACACACACACACACACACACACACACACACATGTATATATATATATGAGATTTATATAAAATTATATATAATATTTATTGATACAATTTGTTTACAAATGAACAGTGGGAAAATAAAACCTATGAAAAATATTCCCCAGAGAACAGCAAAACTAAATCACAAAATATGATAAAAAGTGCTGAAAATATTTAGAGCAAATATTATTGAATGGCATGGCTGTGTGATTAAGAAACTCGGTTTGTAATCAACGTGGTTTCGGTTTCAGTCACACTATACGGCACCTTACTATATTACTAAATACTCAGGTCGACAAATACCTCCTGAGTAAATTTGGTTGAAAGAAATTGTGGAAGACCTGGAAGACCGTCATTTATATTCTTTTTACTTCTTTCAGTCATTTGACTGTGGACATGCTGGAGCACCGTCTTTTAGTCGAAGAAATCGACGTCAGTACTTATTCTTTGTAAGCCTAGTACTTATTCTATTAATATCTGTCGACGAAGCGCTTAGTTACGTTGACATAAACACCACAGCATCGGTTGCCGAGGGCGAGGGAAAACTTAGACACACATAAATACACACACACACACACACACACACACACACACACACACATACACACACACAAATATTGTGCGTGCATATTTGTATGTTGGGGCATGCACACACAAGGCTCTATGCAGCGGAATGAAACCGGAACCATGTGGTTGAGATGCAAGCTTCTTACCACACAGCCATGTGTGTGTGTGTGTGTGTGTGTATGTGTGTGTGTGTGTGTGTGTGTGTGTGTGTGTGTGTGTGTGTGTGTGTGTGAGTGCTTTTGTCAGTTCCTTCCCTCACCTCTTTTAACAACCGTTTTTGGTTCGTTTACATCCTCGCAAATTAGCGGTTCAGGAAATACGCCCGATGGAAAAAGTACAGAAGTTGTTTCTAACAAAGTAAGTATGGAAGCGATTTGTTGAAGGTGCTGCTCCAGCATGATCGCTGTCAAGTGACTAAAACAATTAAAGACAAATGATAAAAGGAGCAACGATAATCTAAATTGTGTTTAAGAAGGTGAGGAAAGGAAATAGAAGGGACGTGGTATATTATGGTCCTTAATTTAGAAGAGGCAGCGCCATAGCGAAGGGAAATATATTACAAAGGAAATGTAGTTAAATCATTGCAGAATATTCTAGACCGAAATTTTACACCTTGTTCGTATTATTGAAAGGATTATTATATTTTCAAAAGGTAAATTGTTGAATTGGCAGAATCGTTAATCCTTCAGGCAAACTATTTGTATATATTGTACACACAGAGTCTTATGGCTAAAATAAAATACTTGTGAAGTCCTGTGGCCAATATAATCGACTCATCCCCTCCCCTAAACTTTCTGACCTTGTGCCAATGTTTCAAACAATTGTTATTAAATTAGCGGCATTTCGTCCCTATGTTCTGAACTCAAATTCCGCCGAGGTCGAATTTGCATTTCCTCCATTCAGGTTCTTATCTGTGAAAAAAATCAAGATCATTCTGATGTATTTTATAGCTCGTTTGTTACCATTTGACGAATAACACCCATATTTCTTCCCACGAAAAGAACTTGGAGCAATCCCTTTTTAAATCAAACACAATCTAGAACTATATCAAGTATGTTGACAAATTTTCCCGCTGTGCGTTGGTAATCAAATTAATATATGTAAATATCTTTTTTTAATGCCTGACATTGCGTCTATTAGAAAAATAAGATAAATTCAATGCATTTAAACTAGTTTTTAAATCCTGTAAGTATAAATACACACACACGTATATATATATATGCACACACGCCCACACACAGAGACATATACACATCTTCACTCACATGTGGGCGCGCGAGCATATACTCGCATACTCACACTTATGTATACACACACACACACTCATATATGTATATATATACAAATATATATATATATATATATATATATATATATATATATATATATATATATATATATATATATACATATATATATATATATATATGTGTGTATGTATGTATATGTATATGTATGTATTTGGATTACGCATACATGCTCCTAAAGTGTAAACAAATAAACAAAAGTCTGCGAATGAAAATAAGATAAGATAAAAACTAAAAAAAGAAGAAAAAAGAAAACCAGAAAGACCGGAAAGAAAAAAAATTTAAATAAAATTATAAAAAAGTAAAGAATATTTTGACATCATAAATTTCATAAATTGATGTGACAGACTGTTAAGAAAAAATTCCAGGAACGAAATTATAGAATTTCATAGTAAACTGTGCACGAAAATTTATTTTATTAACTACAAATGTTTTCACTCTGTCGTTCTTCACCATTTTATTATCATTATTGTTGGTGTTGTAACTGCTTTTGTTGCTGCTGCTACTACTGTTGTAGTAGTTGTTGTTGTTATTATTATTATTATTATTATTATTATTATTATTTATTATAATGTTATAACTGTAATACTTCCTTGATATATATTTTCTTAGGGAATTTATTTAGATAATGTGTATCAATTTCAACGGAAGGGGATAAAGACAAAAAAAAAAATCCCTCCAAAGCAAAACAAAACATAGAAGAAAACCAGCAAAAGGAAACATTATCAGCGGTCGATCACCGCCGCCATGTCAGTTGAATTGTACAAAAATATATGACGTCTTCGTTAAAAAACAAAAATATCCATCGGCTCGTAGATGACTAATGGTGACACTACATCAAGTATTTAAGGTATTAAACACATATAGACAGAACTCGAACACACATTCGTACATACACACACACTCACATACATGCACACAACTACAGATACATACATATACGTACGCACACGCACGCTTACGCAGAATGCAGCATGAAAATAACCCAGGCGCAAACACACATGAAAAATATTACATATGTGTGTGTGTGTGTGTGTGTGTGTGTGTGTATGTGTGTGTGTATGTGTATGTATAAACTTTCACATATACTCAAGTATCTATGTATATGGATAGTCTTTGTAAATAAATAGCTTTGTAAATGAAGCTTGAGAACTTATTACGAAGGCGAAGTATTTTCTTTTTCTTTATAAATGAACCATACGCACACACACACGCACACGAACACACATACACACTACTACACACTCACACACATACACATATTATATGTAAACGTTTGTATATATGTGTATTTATGTATTTACATTTATAGGTATATCTTATATATACATACACACACATACATACGTATGCATATATGTTTGTATTTATCTATATATATGTGTATGCATACACCAAAATTGCTGATGGAATAAGGTTTTGAGAAAGGCATGAGGCATTCATGATAACTTTCCGTTGTACATTGGAAGCATTGCTTCAAGTTCTTATGAGCTATGGCTTGTGGGCATTTATGGAATCTTCATGCAGGAACATCATAGCAACAGCTCATGACGCTGATGTCGTGCGCAATTTTATGACATCAGTGTCATGAACTGTTGTTATAATGCGAATTTTTTTTTGTTTTGACTAAGACTATAAGTGAGGCATTCACCAAACATGGGCAGACATATTCCATAACGCTTTGGACTTTTGATTTCGTGTCGGTGACTGTTTTTTCTGCATCCATCTTGCTATTGATATCTTGTAATCAATCCTCCAAGTCTCAATACAACTTTGTCACAGGCTGTAGACATGTGTTCAATCTCAGACAGCCAACTGATCTATTTCAAACTGCATTTCGCAGACAGGTGGGGTTCTAAAGCTTAATTCGAAGAATGACAGGTTTCTTTATATTGAGAAAACCATTGCTTTGTGCTCTGACGCCCCAGATATCACGTTCAAGTAATTTTCCAATGGTTTCAGCTAGACAAAGAACCAGGTTAATGTAACCCCTATCGCATCCCTTTTCTCAGCTATCCTTACCATTACAAAAATCGAAAAGTCATCTGTATTCAAGTACAATTAATTTTGGCATGTATTGACCAACAAATCTAATCAAAGTTGCAGGTGTTGTATGCTAAGAAGCTCGCTTCCCAACCACATGGTTCTAGGTTCAGTCCCACTGCGTGACACACACACACACACACACACACACACACACACACACACACACACACACACACACACACACACACACACATATATATATATATGTATGTATGTATGTATGTATGTATGTGTGTGTGTGTATATATGTAAATATATGTATATATATATATATATAATAATAATAATAGGGACAAAATCCAAAATTACAGGTAAAAAACTCAATTAAAATCAATTTTAAAAAAATTAAAATTAAATTCTTGAAAATTGGTTATTTTCCCTAAAACTATATATATATATATATATATATATATATATATATATATATATATATATATATATATATACATTTGTTTGTATACACACATTACTTATTTCATGCACTGGACATTGGTGTTGCTGCTGAAGCTCACACGCCACGCACACACATTCTCACACCATTATGTTTACTTACGCAACTACATATATACACACAGCACATGCATACATATATACATGCGTGAGTGTATCTATCTAACTATCTATCTATCTATCTATCTATCTATCTATCTATCTATCTATCTATCTGTCTATCTATCTCTCTATCTATCTGTCTATCTATCTATCTATCTATCTATCTATCTATCTAACTAACTAACTAACTAACTAGATATAAACTTATGCATATGTGTCTGTGTGTTTGTTCGTGTGTGTGGATGTGTGTGTGTGTGTGTCTGCCTGCGAATGATGCAACGTAGGTGGTAAATACTCGTCAAAATTCCTCACTATACAAATACACACACACGCCCACACGCACAGACTCGCACAAACACACACACACGCACATGCGCACGCGCACACACAAACACCCCCTACACAGAATAAGAAATACATATAAAGTGTGTGTGCTTGCGTAGAAAGAAAGCAGTTTGATTAGTTGTTTGGTTTATATTAACGTCCTGTCTAAATTTATGGTATTTTTCGGTAAAAATCTCTCGCCTCTCTCAACAGATTTTATATTTTTCTTATGTTTAAAACGAATATCTATCTCAACAAAAATTATTTCTTTCAAGTTAACATTCCACACCAGACATAATATACTGAGAATGGGAAAGACTAGATATTTACAAGACTTTAAAGCTTAACATCATCATCATTATTATTTTTTGTTTTCATTAACGCAGTTTTGTTTTACTTTTCAGTTCTATCGTATTAAGAATAGTCTAAGCAATATGTTTGCTGTGTCTGACCGTGTTATTTCCTATATGTGTACATATGTAAGTTCTAGGATTTTGGTTATTTTAGCAACTACTAGGGGGTTCTGAGATGTTATAGCCGATGATGAGCAGATAGTACCTACGCTGTGCAATACCTAAATATGTTCGCATTATGGTCAGTATGTGTGGTCGTCGTTACTTAGTCACGTCTTTCATCAAGCTGAATTTATGGGTCTAGCGTAGAAAAAGGTTGGGGGATTGCCAACTGAAATGACATTAGATGATCGGAGTCTTGTATCAGCTGGGCGATGCGACTGGAGGAACGTTAACAACTGCATTTGTTCAACGTTTAAGGTGTAACTGGGTGACAGTGTGGGTATCGATAAAGATCAACTGGGCGACTTTCGCATCGGCGACTATAAACACCTTCTAAATATCTTTGGACTGGTAGTGCTACCAGCCGGGCGTGTCAGAGATGAGCGAGAAGAAATGGAAAGCTTTGTACACTTGTTCAGTGTCCAAACATTGCTGACTCATAGAGTTCTACGTAACTTCTGTGCCATCTCATTTAAACGAGGTCATCGGAAAGATTTCATCGTAGATTTGCTATCAGGTGAAGCGTGTTTTGACAATGAAGGGCAGGTTGATGGCTTTCTTAAGTGCCACTTGAAGAGAGCTTAGAGTGCTACACGAAGGTGAGCTGGCTGAATGATGAATAAAAATGGCAAGTTTAGTATGGCTAGATTGTTTCACATTTTAGTTTGTGTGTGCAACTTTAATAGAGAAAAGGCACTTGATTCAGTGTTGAAGATGACTTGGGGATTTATTGCGCCTCTTAATTTAGCGAGGTAGCTAATTCCCATTTTCAAAGATATATACACGAATACTTCTATGAGAGTATATGATTCCTTTGTATTTAATTACTATTTTTCTTTGTTTTCTTATTTTACTCGTTAAAAGACGAAAAGACAAAATACAATTGCTTTGAAACTCATCTTTGTAATGTCCCCCATTTATCGCCCCAGTAACAAATAAAAGTCTGAATTAGCAGAATTGTTAGAACAGGGGATACAGGCCGTATTTGTTATGGCTCTTCATGTACTTAGTACAAACGCCGCAGTTGTCAACATTGCTTTTCATCCTTTCACCACCGGGGTCAAGGTATTAACTTGTAATGAAATCGATAGTATTGACTGATTCCCTTCGTCTAGAATCGTTGGCCTTCTGCAAGGTGAGAGATTGGCTGAATCATAATCATGTCGGACATAATACTACGCAGTGTTAAGTTTTGCAATAGAATCACAAATAACAGGAACATTTCATTTGGTGTTTGCGCGCATTATCGTCCAATAGCTGCTCTCGTTTCCTTGACTGATGCCGGTTTTTATAGTAAACTTCATAGTTTAAGTAACTCCATAAAAATATGTCTAGTGAGTTGACGTCCCATGAATCCGGAAGGTACTCTATTGAACATTCTCGTCCAATCCACTGTTAGGGAAAAGTTCTTTAGAGTAGGAAGTATGGTGGTAGCATCTTGCTGGAAATAAATCTCCACATTTTCAAAGTCCTATTCAATTCTTGGCATGACAGCTTGTTGCAGCAACGACAAGTATATGGAACCATTCACAGAACTGTCAAAAAGAATGGGTCAATTAATCTTCGGATGATAAGCTGCAACAGACAATAACTCCTGGTGAATTAATAAGATGTACTTACGTAATATACAAATTCTCATGTCCCCTGTAGTTTAAATTGCGGTGGTTAACTGAACCATTTATCTCACCATTCTTAATAATCTTCATTGGAAATTATTCATCTTGTACACATCGTGTCAAACATCACGCAGAAACGTCTATTTTTTGGACCGAATTATCTTCATTAAGAACATGGGCTATTCTTAGAATGCAACTTATCCATTGACAGCGCTTCAAAATGTGATAGACACTTGATTCTGCAATTCCTATCTTACAACTTGCTTGCTGCACAGATTTTCTTAAATATTGATTATATGTTATTAGTAAACTTTGTTTTCGTGGGTTTCCTTGACGTTTGCGATCTTCCGAAGCTTTTCTTATAGATGTTCTTAACAGTTCCATTTATTTCAAATTTATATGTAATACGAGTGACGGCAAGTCGCGTAGGTTTGTCGGTTTGAAACTCCCTCCTAAATTGTCTTTTGCCATTCGACTGCAATTTTAAACCTCCAGAAGCTCTGTAATAAAAATTTTCTAAGATAGTTTTGTCTGAATCCCTTATTTGCAATGGGGTCAATTTAAAGAAACGAAAATTGAGTTAACAGCTGTTAGAGCGCGTATACATCATTTTGCACAGACGTGTGTGTATCTGTGCGTGTATATGCGTGTGTGCGTGAGGGTTGGAGTGAGTGTGCATGTGTATGTGTATGATAAATAGCACTTATATTGCTAGAAATAAGAGTTAAAACCCTTAATACTGCATGAGGTGCACACTATATATACACCGACAGAGGAGGTGACCACCCCATGAGAAATGGTCTAGGCCAGCTTCGTCTTTTAGCGGTAAACTCATCAGCAGTGCCTACACTATTGCTAGGATGGTTTGGCTAAATCGATCTGTCAGTACATATATTACAATACAAATTTATGGCTGATTTAGCGAAACGCTAATGTGTGTATTAGAAATTAATATAAGCAGCTAAGCACAATATGTATGCAGTATATGTATGTATGTATGTATGTATGTATATGTATGCATTATGTATATATATATATATATATGTATATCTATGTATGTATATTCCATTATTCTTTTACTTGTTTCAGTCATTTGACTGCGCCCATGAGGAAGCAGTGCTTTGAATGGTTTTAGTCGAACAACCGACCCCAGGACTTATTTTTAAAACCTAGTACTTATTCTATCGGTTTCTTTTGCAGAACTGGTTGATATGAACACAGCAGCACCGGTTTTCAAGCGGTGATTGGGGGAGACAAATCCAGACAGAGACACACACAGATATATATATATATATAATATTGGGAATAAAATCCAAAATTACAGGTAAAAGCTCAATTAAAATCAATTTATTAAAAATTAAAATTAAATTAAGCTTCACAGTATAAAATATATATTAATATACGTAACAGTGGATATTCATCGATGAGTTCATAAACCTTGGTCCCTAATACTATATATTAATATATATATATATATATATATATATATATATATATATGACGGGCGTCTTTCAGTTTCCGTCTTTCAAATCCACTCATAAGGCTTTGGTCAGCCCAAGGCTAAAGTACAAGACTCTTCCTTGAGGTGACACGTAGTGGGCGTGAACCCAGAACCATGTAGTTGGGAAGGAAGCTGCTTACCACACGGCCACGACTGCGCCTTTATATAAGTCTTTACTCTGTTACTCTTTTACTTGTTTCAGTCATTTGATTGCGGCCATGCTGGAGCACCGCCTTTAGTCGAGGAAATCGACCCCAGGACTTATTCTTTGTAAGCCTAGTACTCATTCTATCGGTCTCTTTTGTCGAATTTAGCGGTTCGGCAAAAGAGCCCGATAAAATAAGTAGTAGGCTTGCAAGAAGCATGGGTTGTCAAGCGATGTTGGGGGGGGGGGGGCATACACACACACATACATACATATACATATATACGACAGGCTTCTTTCAGTTTCCGCCTACCAAATCCACTCACAAGACTTTGGTCGGCCCGAAGCTATAATAGAAGACGCTTGCCCAAGTTGCCACGCAGTGGGACTGAACCCGGAACCATGTGGTTGGTAAGCAAGCTTCTTACCACACAGCGACTCCTGCACCTGCATATGCA
>NC_142947.1:33955321-33957821 GCF_046866305.1 Octopus bimaculoides | reverse complement strand
CTGAAGGACGACGGAACTCCACGTATAATATTATGGAAGATCCCAGAAAATTCAGGCCCCTGCACATAGCCGAAAGGATGAGGATATTACCTTGACCCGCGAAACATTCTTAGCTCCAGGACAGAAGTCTTTAAAAGATGGGTCATTCGGAGTTTTCTTTCCTCGGTCGAGTTCCAGATTATCTTTGCATTTTCGGCTGGTTATACTCGAGATTGTTCCAATCTGGCCAGCCCCAAGGAGAATCTAAGCTAAGAGCATTAGATTCATTGGAAGAAAGCAGCGAATGTATACGAAAACAAGGACGGAAAAAAAACGGAGAATGGCGCAGGAGTGGCTGTGTAGGAAGTAGCTTGCTTACCAGCCACATGGTTCCGGGTTCAGTCCCACTACGTGGCATTTTGGGCAAGCGTCTTCTATTATAGCTTCGGGCCGACTAAAGCCTTGTGAGTGGATTTAGTAGACAGAAACTGAAAGAAGCCTGTCGTGTATATGTATATATATATATATATATATATATATACGTATGTGTATGTATAAGTTTGTGTGTTTGTTCCCCAACATCGTTTGATAACCGATGCTGGTGTGTTTACGTCCCCGTAACTTAGTGGTTCGGCAAATGAGTCCGATAGAATAAGTACTAGGCTTACAAAGTATAAGTCCTGGGGTCGATTTCTTCGACTAAAGGCGGTGCTCCAGCATGGCCACAGTCAAATGACTGAAACAAGTAAAAGAGTAAAGAGTAAGACTAAATGCAAATAACAGGACATAACAACAGGTGTCTTTCGACTAATACATACATACATATATATATATGTGCTGTTAAATGTTTTAATTCTGTCTGTTTTCCTCGCATACTGTTTTTCTCTGTTATATTGGTGCGCTACGGTGGATTATTTAAGACTTGGCTCTTATGTCTAGCAGGTAGATGCTCATTAAGCATCATTACGATATTTCGTAGCTCCTTAAAGCTATCATAACTGCGTTCCACCAATGCTACTACTGGTGATATCATCAAATTTTGAATTTATCCACAGATGATATGAACAGTAGTGACATCTAACTTCAAATCTCAGTGTTTGAATATTTCATTTATATATATATATATATATATATAGAGAGAGAGAGAGAGAGAGATAGATAGATAGATAGATAGATTGATAGATAGATAGATAGATATTGGCCGTTATAACTAAAGCGTTCACTGAGCTTTCACTGCATTCTGTTCATATGTAATAGGGATGAAACAATCTAAGCCATCATTGTTTTGTTTTTAATACAAGGACGTGTTTGTGATTTACATTCGTATTATAGTATCAAAAAAAATAGATTGTTCATATTGTGTGCGCGCGCCTGTGTGTGTGTGTGAGTGTTTATACATGATGTTCACCACCCCTGCAATGATAAGTGAATTTAATTTGTAACAACGATACCGCAATAAATAGTCGTTCACTTTATACGCACGAGCACGTTTGTGTGTGAATGTAGGTGTATATTTATATAAATATGAATCATATATTTGTATACATATACTTTTATGTATGTACATATATGTTATGTACATATATATATATATATATATATATATATATATATATATATATACGCGTACATTTTATGTATGTATATATATATATATATATATATATATATATATATATCTTACTATATATATATATATATATATATCTATATATATATCTAACTATATATATATATATATATATATATATATATATATATACGTACATTTTTATGTACATATGTATGTATACATGTATATACATGTGTATGTGTAAGTGTATGTGTGTGTGTTTGTGTGTGTGTGCGTGCGTGCGTGCGTGCGTGTGTATGCACATACATAATATATCGTATTTGCATAAGATATATATTGTCGCTAATTAATATATATAACATACCCGGGTACATACAGATACACATCCATGCACGCATGCTCTCTATCTCTCTCGCTCGCTTTCTCTCTCTCTCTCTCTCTCACACACACACACACACACACACACACACAGAATTACAGACACGCACGTGCACGCATACGCACACACATCTATACCACACAGAAACAACCCTAACAATCTTATAGAAATAAACAGAGCGATAAAACAATTATTGTATTTATTATCACTTGAGCAATCTCCAAAAGTTCTTTTTTCTTTGTTGTGTGACGCTCAACGTTGCTATTAGTGTATTTAATAATACAACTTGTTTATACGATGTCTGTAAGTAAACACAAGTAGTAGTAGCAGTTATTTTTATTTTCATTATTATCTTTCAATTGTTTCCATTTCTTGCCGAGTGTCTTTCTGACACCTAGGGCAGAGAAACGCACTGTATACATTGGTAGGCCATTAAAATAAACACACCAGATTGTTCATTTACAAAGTCATATGACAGAGGAAAAGGGGAAGAAAGACAGAAAGAAAAATGAAAAAATAAAAAGTAAAAAAGTAAACAAAGAAAATAAAGTGTGTGTGGGGGGGGGGGG
>NC_142947.1:33927821-33950321 GCF_046866305.1 Octopus bimaculoides | reverse complement strand
GTCTATATGTATATGTATGTGTGTGTTTGTATGTAAAAAGCGAAAAACGTATTAAGATTCGTGAGGATCGTTTTCCACGACGATTTGGAGGCGATTTCTCCGATATGATATTTTCGCTGGTTTTCCCATACTTTGAGGATCAGAGTGAAAGGCTGGTTTTCAGAAGTGGTCTCGTATGTCTCGATAAGTCGAAATGGATGTTGTTTGGAGTTGGGGATTTTCGTTGTTGCTTAGTCTCCACGCTACTTTTAATGTCTCCAAATGATTGCTGTACATTTATCCATACTTAGTCTGGAGATGTAAGATATTTTTCAAGAACTATATATATATATATATATATATATATATATATATATATATATATATATACATATGAGTAAAGTCACCAGTTTACATCTTTAATTTCGCGCATGCGCATTGTTTGTTTTTGATTTTATTGACTGCACAGTATAGTAGGGCCAGATGGGCGTGGTCAACAAGATGACGCAGTTCACTCTGCCAGAAATTTGCAAACAACATGTTGTACTACTTGGCATTCGCGCCGGAAGTTCTAATACAAACGTTTCAGAGTGTTTGGGTGTCAATCGCAGGACAGTGCAATCTGAGCACTGAGAGTGATAAAAATCAAACATCCAGTCAACATCATGGTGTTTGAAGTTATCATGAGTGATGGCGACGTTATGCCTCCATTCCTCTTCCCATACGGCCTAAGACTCAATACGGAGGCCTACATCAAGTGCCTGAAGGAGATAGTATCGCCCTGGGTCAAGAAGGTGAGTGCTCGAAGACCCTATGTCTGGCAACAGGACTCTGCACCATGCCACATAAGCAGAAGAACACAGTCATGGCTTTCAGACAATGTCTGCGACCATATCACCTCTGGCTACCAGACTGCAACCCACTTGATTATTATCTGTGAGGCGCAGTTGAGCGAGAGACCAACAGAACTCCTTGATAAACTGATGAAAGCAAAGATTATGGCAGAATTCACCAAAATAAACAAGGAGATCATCCAGAAGATTTACAGGAGATTTCGAAGTCGTTTGGAGGTCATAGTTGAAGCCAATGGCGATGTTATTGAATACATTTACTATTTAGTATTTCAAGATGTTTTTAAGTAATTTTGGTAAATATATCTATTAAAATGAGATATCAGTGTTAATTTCATTTTTGCGTAATTTAGACGACAGGTTTTTCAGCGCACCTTATATATATATATATATATATATATACATACATACATACATACACACACACACACACACACACACACACACACACACACACACACACACACACACACACACACACACACACACACACACACATATATATACATATAACACACACACACATTTCGTATTTGTTTTTGGTTTGCAAGATTCTTTACGTGAATTCTTGTGTTGAAGCAAATTTCATTGTGTCCGAGGAGAGCCATTCTGTTTTAATGCCTTATTAATTAACACACACACACTGGTTCGATTTCCATTCATTTACTTATTTATTTCTTCTAAAATTTTTGTTGGTTCCTGCAACCTCTTCAATAGTCACTGACTCTGTCCATTATCGGAGCTGCTTTTTGTTTGTTTGTGTGCTTGCGTGTGCGTCACTGTGCATGTGTATCCACATATGTATGTGTGTATGTATGCGTGTGTGCTTGTGTATGCATATACAATATATCCATACATAACATACACGCGTACATAGTCACAGAAACCCATACATATAAACACCCTCAAGCATGCACACACAAGGAGAGAGATACATACACAAAGACATACACATAGAAACACACAAACATGAACACACATGAATAAGCAGAATACATACAAACGTATACACACGCATAGACACACATATATATGTATACACACACACTCGCATACATACATACATACATACATACGTACATACATACATACAATACATAAATGCATGCATATGTGTACACACATGCTCACTGATGCACACGTATGCGCACAAACAAACAAATAATTTTGTCCTATGCGCTAGAGATTCTATCAGTTTATCGTATTCACCTTATGGGAAATAACTCTATCTTCTATAGTCAAAAGGCCTGAAATGTTGGGGAAGGTTGCTACTCGAGTACAACGACTCCAGTTCTCGACTGCTACTTATTTCATCGATTTCGAATGGATGAAAACCAACCTCGGTAGAATTTGAACTCAGAACGTAAAGAGAGACGAAATGCTGCTGAGTATTTTGTCCAGCGTTAGAATGATTCTTGCAGCTTGCTGCTTTAATAATGATGATAATGGTTTCAATCGTGGCACAGAGACAAGTTTTGAGGGGAGGATGAAGACGATTACATCAACTGCGTTACTTCACTGGTACTTATTTTATTAACTCACGAGAGGATGAAAGACAAGGACGATCTTGGCGGAATTTTAACTTATAACATAAAGACGGACAAAAAGCCATTAAGCATTTCTTCAGGAGTACTAAGGATTCTGCCAGGTTGCCGCCTTAATAATAATAATAATAATAATAATAATAATAATAATAATAATAATAATAAATAATGAATATGTACGATGTATTTTAAAGCTAAAGAGTAATTCTGTTTACGTTTGCGAGATATTTTGGTTGGATTATATAGTTATCGGTTTTACACTTCTTTCTATATTCTGTAACTGTCACAATATGGTTTGCTACTATAAGTGCAAATGCTGAAATTTTGTTGTTATTTTTTTTGGGGGGGGGGGGGCAGTCGATTAGATCGACTCTAGTACGCAACTGGTACTTAATTTATCGACTCCAAAAGGATGAAAGGCAAAATCAACCTCGGCAGAATTTGAACTCAGACGAAATACCGCTGAGCATTTCGCCCGGCGTGCTAACGATTCTGCCAGCTCGTCACCTTTAACTGTCACAATATAGAAACATTTCTATAGCACCAGCACACAATTTACAGACGCTCACATTATTTATATTTCCCTGAATCTTTCACGGGTCCAGCTAGTTATTATTATTATTATTATTATTATTATTATTATTATTATTATTATTATTATTATTATTATTATTATTATTATTATTATTATTATTATTATTATTATTATTATTATGTGGACGCATATAATAAAATTTGAGAAAATCGACTACGTATGATCCTCAATAGGGAGAAGACGTTCGAGGGCTGCTCATGGAAAAACTCGGTAAAAAACCATGGAGCAGGTACCGTTTTTCTTTTCCTTCTTTCCAACTACAAGCGTATTTTCAGGGCAGGCCCGTTCACTCGCACCATTCTCGCCACTTTCATCCAACTTTCAGCAAACTGGCTAGAAGACATCATTTCCCTCTCTACCCTTATTTTCCTTTTCAAGTGAAACTTGGAGAAGTTGATCAGGGATTGACCAAAGAGAAAAGTGTTTGTCTTCAGCCCCTTCAGTTTCATCCACCATACAACCCCTTTAGCTATGGCTACCAGCCTTTCCTTCCCGGTTAAAGGAAGGCGGTGGGGCAGTCTTCACGATGGATTCAGTTGACAGCCGGATCCGTCCACAAGCGACAGCAAGTGTTTGACATAAACTCACAGTTCAGCAATGCTCGGGCACTGGGCGAGTACATGCAGGGCCGTCTCGTCGTCCTACGCGCATCTCGGACATGCTCGTCTGACGGCGCTTTCGTACCTGTAAAGTTCATCTCGAACAGATAAAGCTCCCCGCTAGCACTGCCAGGCCAGAGATTTTTGGAAATTAACCATCGGTCTCCAGCCGAAAATTCTCCGGAAACGAGCGACTGGCCGATCTTCTTCGATGCCCAAGATCTCCCCAAGAACGTCGTTGCACTTTTCTTCCACTAATCTTCTATAAAAAGCTAAAGTGGACGTTCCACCTATCACAGTGTCCGATTGGCTGAGGGCTATGAGCGCTTGAAGACATTCTACTTTCCAAATGCTCTCCCTCGGTCTCTGTTTTACCTAGGACTGCAGCTCCGTTAAAGAAACTAGCTGCGGAAATACGTGTCTGGCGTACGGTGACCACACCTGTTCACCGTCAAGGAAGCACTGGAGATGTAGCCTCAGCGCATCATCAGCTACGGCATGCCCAGGCCACCACTTAACAGGTGTTGACAGCAGACAGATCATCTGATCATCGGGATGTGTCCTTTCCACAAAAAGCAGATGAGTATATGCACCAACGTAATCATTGTCCAGGACAAGGCACGACGGTCAAGCGATAATATATGACGGACACGATCCTGTGTCCGACCTTTCAGGGATAACTTCCTTAATAATAACACCCCCCCCCCCCCCAAAAAAAAAGAAAAAAAAAAGAAAAGAAATGGATTTATCATTTGTGGTTATTTCTAGTTATGTCTTCTGCATACTTAAGCAGTATCGAATGGGAGTAAATGCAAGAAACTTAAATTGATCGAATCTTATTCGTTTACGCATCAAACACACAGACATACATACAATCACACACTAACATGCAGACAAATACATTCATGCATATATATGTATGTGTGTGTGTGTGTGTGTGTGTGTATCAGTATATTTATCTATATACACACATACATACATATATATATATGTATATATATATATATATATATATATATATATATATATATATATATATATATATATATATATATATATATATACACATACACGTATATGTATGCATACATATATAGATATATATGTATATATATAATGTATGTATATATATCTGTGTACATATATATATATATATATATATATATATATATATATATATATATATATAGAGAGAGAGAGAGAGAGAGAGAAAGAGAGAGAGAGGGAGATAGACATATACGTATACAAACGCTTATACACAAGCATATATACATATACAGGTGCATGTATACACACTGACATTCCATATACATCAGTGAGTAAATTAATATACAGATTTATATATTTACTTAGATGTTGTGTGTATGTATGCAGCAAGAGAGTGGCAGGGTATTAGAGAAAGTGTTAGAAACGTATACTTAAACATACACTTTATCACATACCTAATCTCCACTCCTATCACCACTAAACCGACTCATGTTGTGTTTGTAATCAATTAGTCTTTTAAAAATGGACGCCAAGCCATTTTCGCCCTACAGCACTCTGAAATGGACGCCATTTTCTCCCTTCTTTTCCCTTTCTTTCCTTCTTTTTCTCTCTCCGTGTTTCGGCTATAGATGAGACAGTTTAAAATGGACGGCATTTTGGTCGATCATATATTAGTGGTACGTTTAAAATTCAATGCTGCACTGTCGGCAAACCACTTAACATTAACTGATAGCTATCAACATGACTTCTGCACAAGGTATTACGAAGGGGTGTACATGTTTGCGTATTTTTTTTTATGCAAACACTCACACACGCGCTCTCACTCTCTCTCTCTCTCACACACACACGAATTATGCGAATTTCCGCTTTTGACCATATTTTTCTGTGTGTGCGTGCGTAGATATACGCTTACTCACATAGACACATACACGCGTACGCAAGCGAACACGAATATATACATAATAACTTTTTGAAGCATTAGTTAAATTTGTTCTATTTCACCGAAGGGTATTTCGCATAATATATGTATACACGTATGGAAATGAATGGTTCATGTATACTTATATATATATATATATATATATATATATATATATATATATATATATATAAATATATATATGCATGTAGGTATTTATTATATACCCTAGATAGATAGATAGATAGATAGAGAGAGAGAGAGAGGAAAGTAGGGATGGCGTTGATATGGAGAAAGGGAGAGCTTTGTACATTGTACTCGGACACACTGATTGACATATTGATATGATATATGCCACTCGATCCTCTGGACAAACACAAACACACAATTGCATATGCATACACCCATTTATGCAGGTAGACGGAGAGACAGTTGGGTGGCCTGTTTGAATGAATGGACCGGCAAACATACTCTAACTTGAAACTCTCATATCTTCAGAGTATATTTCAAACAGATCTCCCCACCGCAGTGTATTTGTATCAAATTCAAGATTCTAGTAAACATTTATGCTGTGATTTTCAGATAGCTTACTTTATATGTAAAAGTATGCGCATGTGTTGAATTCCTCTTAAACAACAACAACAACAACAACAACAACAACAACAACAACAACAACAACAACAACAACAACAACAACAACAACAGCAGCAGCAGCAACAACAACAACAATAGTAATGATAATATCAATAAAATCATTAAAACAACGTTAATGATAATGATTATGATGATGACAATTCTCCTACTAATAAATGCTCTGATGCCGTACCAGGCACTGGCTCTCATGGTTTTTGATCTTAACTGATTGGAAGTGTTATCTTCTACATGTTTTGTCTTGGTGTAAATGATGGGATGCAAAAAATATTCTGCTTAATACCACAGATTTGCTTGTCAGTTGCTTGACCTTAACCAGTTGAGCATGTCCCTTGGTGGCTGACGATAGGTGGATCTCTGATCACTAGCAGAAGTAGTGGGGGAGCATCATAGCCATGTGTTGAGAGGAATTCTTTGGGGTTTGAATAATTCACTTTTGGAAACATGGGTGTTTTATTGAACGTCTTCGAACAACCCTTATTCAGTGACCTTTTGAGCGGGATGGGCTACTTGACTTGAAGAAAATTCTAACTGGAGCCCATCTGACAGGTCATGCACTGGTTAATTTGATATTAGACCACCATGTCACGCACATATGGTTGTGATGCATGTGCCTGGTGTACCCCTATCAGACGAGTAATCATGATGGGTATATTGGGTTTCGTCTATTTGCAATCCAGTGTCACTTTGATGGCATGCACTGCTCTCTCACTCAATAATAATAATAATAATAATAATAATAATAATAATAATAATAATAATAATAATAATAATAATAATAATAATAATAATCTTAATTGATTGGAAGTGTTATCATGTACATTGTTTTGTCTTGGTATAAAAAGATGGGCTAGAGCAAATATTCTGCTCAATACCATAGATTTGCTTGTCAGTTGCTTGACCTTAACTAGTTGAGCATGTCCCTTGGTGGCTGACGATATGTGCATCTCTGATCACTAGCAAAAATAGTGGGGGAGCATCATAGCCATGTGTTGAGAGGAATCCTTCGGGGTTTGAATAATTTACCTTTGGAAACATGGGTGTTTTGCTCAACATCCTTAAACGAACCTTATTCAGGGACCTTTTGAGCAGGATGGGCTACACGACCTGAAGAAAATTCTAACTGGGCCCCCACCTGCGAGGTCATGTGCTGTTTAGCTTGATATGAGATCACCATGTCGCGCACATATGGTTGTGATGCATGTGCCTGGTGTACCCTTATCAGACGGGTAGTCATGATGGGTATATTGGGCTTCGTATATTTTACCCCAGTGTCACTTTGATGGCATGCACTGCTCTCTCACTCAATAATAATAATAATAATAATAATAATAATAATAATAATAATAATAATCCTTTCTAGTGGAAGCACAAGGTTTCAAATTTGGGGAAGGGAATCTTAAGAAAGTCTTGCAGATTTTTATATTCCTAGATAACGTGATCGTTTCTGACATGAATTAAGGATTTGCTGTATGTATGTATGTATGTATGTATGTATGTATGTATGTATGTATGTATGTATGTGTATATGCTATATAATATATGTATAATGTAATATATTGTATCATATGCATGTGTATACATGTCTATGTGCACATATGCGCCATAAAATCGAAAAAAAAGTATGAATGACATCGAGTTTAATTGAATTCTGGTTCTTCTAAAACATATACAGTTTTCTTCTTTTCTTTTATTTCCCTAAATTTGAAATTGAAAGTAATCTCAGGTTTTAACAAAACAAGGATTGTAGACACAATGATTTTAGCAAAACGAATTCCGATACCTACTTTTGGAATCTGCTCTTGTTTATATAAATCCTTTTGACTTTCATGAGATTTTGTTTTCTTCTAACAAAAAGTGTTTTCAGAAATATAATTTTTTTTTTTAATTATTTTTCTACGTCTTAATGAAGACAAAACTAATAAATTTTCTTTTCCTTCTCCGATGATAGCTTAAAAGCACGTGCTCGTGTGTTTTATGTCAGTGAGAAATGTCTTAAATCTCTCTCTCTCTCTCTCTCTCTCTCTCTCTCTCTCTCTCTCTCTCTCTCTCTCTCTCTCTCTCTCTCTCTCTTCCTTATATGTATATATATATATACGCATATACACGTACATACAAATATATGTAGGTACAAACATTATGTGTGTATATCTGTCTCTCCCTTTCCATATACATACATACCTATATAGTGTATGTATACCTAAAACACATATAATATATACTAACGCATACACACGCATAAATGTATGGATAATATGATTTAGAGAGCTTTCACATGACAAATACGACCAAGCAAATAAATAAGTTTGAAGCCTTAGATAAAGTTACACTTAACAAATGTCTTGGGCAATAATAAAAATAACTAACGGTATCACTACCACTACCACAATAACAACAACAAGGCTACAAATTTTAGGGAGTGGGGATTTAGATGATTTCCTCTATCCTAGTGCTTGAGTGGTTCTTTATTTTAGCGATCGCAAAAGGATTGAAGACGAAGCCGAACTCGGCGGAATTTGAACTCAGAACGTAAAGAGCCAGAAAAAAATGTTGCTAAAGATTTTGTCTGATGTGCAAACGAATCTGCCAGCTCACAACCTTAACAACAGCAGAAGTAGCAGCAGTAACAACAACAGTAGCAGCAACAGCTGCAACTACAACTATAATTACAACAATAAACCTTTCTGCTCTAAGCATAAGGCCTGAAATTTTACGAGAGGCGGCTAGTCGATTTCATAGACCCAAGTACTTGACTGGTAGTCATGAAAAGCAAAGTCGACCAACGCAGAATTTGAACTGAGAACGCAAAGATGCGTGAAATGTCGCTAAGCAATTTGTCCGGCGCGCTGAAGATTCTGCTTAAAAGTTTGGAGAAATTATTAGTATTAATAGTAGTACCAGTAATAGGACGGCGAGGGACGATGAAATAAGGGATCTATTTTAAAACGGGGACGCCAGTTTTCATTTATGTTTTATGTAGTGTTTTTGGTACGGGAAGACTTTCAAACTTCGTATACTTATCTATTTTGTGTTATAGAACAGAAAAATATTTTTGTATTCGAATTTATTTCATGTAAAAAATTGTCTTATTTCGATAATTTCTACTAATCACTGACGTCTATTCAGTTGAAAACAGTTAGCGCTGTAACGGTGTATATCGTATTAATCCCCTAACCCTAACACTAACCCTAACTAGACTGTTAACCGTAACCGTAACCGTAACCCTAACCCTAAAACTAACCCTAACTCGAGAATTCGAACTCTAAAATTGTTACACACATAGATACGCACAGCGTAATTTATTATATAAACAATATATGCGTATAAATTACGATTAAACCGGATGAAATATGTCACAGGGAATAACATTTTTATGACCGCCCAGCAGTAAACTCTATTCAGCTGAATAGACGTCAGTGATTGGTTGAAATTACAGAAATACGACAACTTTTACATGGAATAACTTGCGAATTTCTTTTTTTTTGTTAAGAAGACTAAGAGTAAAAGATGTTTTATATGACACATTCTACCAGTGTCCCAAGTTTCAAAGTGTTTCGTTAGTGTTTCGTTAAGAAAATACTGGCGCCCCCGTTTTAAAATAGATCCAAAATAAGCACCAGTTCATCAAATATTTTCGATTAATGGGCATCCAACCCAAATAGCTAGTCGAGAAAGCAGAGGTGGCAAGCTGGGAGAATCGTTAGCGCTTCGGACAAAATGCTTCTAGACTCCACGTTCGAGTTACCTCTATTTCCAGAGCTTTGTATTTTCGCGGTATTTATTCCGACATTTTATGTTCTAAGTTCAAATGTCACCGAGCAGGAGAACACATAGGCTAGTGGCTAGTGCGCTACACTCACGATCGCGAGATCGTGATTTCAATTCTTAGACCGGGTGGTGCCTTGTGTTCTTGGGCAAAACATTTCATCTCACGTTACCGTGCGATCACTTGACAATCATGCATTGTCTTCAACAGGAGAGTTCATTATTATTATTATTGGGTGAGAGAGTAGTGCATGCCATCAAAATGACACTGAGGTATATTATCATCATCATTATTATTATTATTATTCAGTAGTTTTATTTTTATAACGTGCTTTCACTTCACTACCGAGCGCTGCTCTGTGTGCCTTGGGTATGTGTTGTGGTTTGCTGTGATGCTCTTATGGTTACTGTATTGAAAGTGTTTTGAGTAGGATGTGTGCAGTGCCCTGTAGTGCAATTTTCTGTATGTTATATATATTTGTAAGTCCTGGTGTTTTTGTTATGTATTTGTCTGAATATTTTTTTATTATACCTAAGGCACCTACTATGATAGGAATTGTTTCTGTTTTTTGTATTATTCGAGTATTATTATTATTAATATTATTATTATTATTATTATTATTATCATTATTATTATTATTATTATTCGGTAGTTTTATTTTTATCACGTGCTTTCACTACACTACCGAGCGCAGCTCTCTGTGCCTTGAGTATGAGCTGTGGTTTGTTGTGGTGTTCTTATTTTCCGTGTATAGAAAGTGCTTTACGAAGGATGTGCACACTGCCTAGTAGTGCTATTATCTGTTCGTTATATACATTCGTAAGTCCTAATGTGTTTTAGTCATACTTAATGCACCTCTTATTATAGGGATTGTTTCTGCTTTAGACTCCACGTTCGGTTTACCTCTATTTCCAGATCTTTGTATTTTCAGAGTTGCTCCGTTTCTTTTGGAGATACATTATCCTCTCTTGGTATTAATACATCGATTAGAAGGCATTTTTGTTTTCTTGATGATCCCTAACAATTATAACCGGTCTATTAGCCTTGATTTGTCTCTCTGTATATATTGGCATATCCCAGAGTATGGTTGTTTTGTCATTTTCTGAGACCTTTTCTGGGGTGTGCGTATACCATCTTTTTTCCTGTTGTCATTCCATAGTGTTGGCATAGCTTCCAGTGTACAGGTCCAGTGTATAAGTCCCAAATCTGTCATGTCTGTGAATATTATTATTACTGTTGTTGTTATCATCATCATCATTATCATCATTATCATCATCATCATCATCATCATCATCATCATCATCACCATCACCATCATCATTATCATCAAGGTGGTAAGCTGGCAGAATCGTTAGAATGTCAGGCGAAATGCTTAGCGGTATTTCGTCTGCCACTACGTTCTGAGTTCAAATTCCGCCGAGGTCGACTTTGCCTTTCATTCTTTCGGGGGTCAACGAAATAAGTACCATTTAAAGACTGAGGTCGGTGTAATCGACTCATCCCCTCCCCCAAAATGGCTGCCCTGTGGCAAAATTTGAAACCATTATTATTATTATCGGCAAGGCGTTGCGCTGGCAAAATCGTTTACACGCCGGGTAAAATACCTAGCGGCATTTGGTCCGTCTGTACGTTCTCAGTTCAAATTCCGGTGCAGTCGACTTTGCCTTTCATCCATATCGGAGTCGATAAAACAAGTACCAAAACAAGCATTGGGGTCGATGTAATCGATTTATTCCATCCACCGAAATAGTTTTCTGCGAAAATTTAAAACCATTATTATTATTGAAATTCTGCCGCAAGTCGAATTTGCCTTTCATCCTTTCGCGGTCGATAAAATGAGTACCAGTCAAGCACTAGGGTCTTTTCCCCCTCCCCTAAAATTCTAGATACTGTGCTTATGATAGAAGGGGTTATTATTATTATTATTATTATTATTATTATTATTATTATTATTATTATTATTATTATTTCGCAGTTGTTACATATATTTACAATTTGTCGTATCAACTATCAACATCACATATGCATATACTCACGCTCGAAAATAGAGACAAGATACACATATACGTGCACGTGTATGCACACACAGAGTCCCATACTCATGAATACACATATATGCACGCTGACGAAAAGTAATTTTCAGGCAGCTGTTGATGTTGTTCAATCACAGATCATTACGTTAGACACCCAAGTTTACTAATTTTATCGCAAACCATAACATTTTCACCTTCTCCTATGTTTTCCTATGTGTGTGCATGTATTTCTGTATGCATATGCGTATATTTGTACACACATATATATGCATATACATACATGTACACACGCACACATGTAGGTATATATATATATATATATATATATATATATATATATATATATACATATATATATATATAAATATATATATATATATATATATATATATATATATATATATATATATATATATATATATATATATATATATATATATGTATATACACATCTGCATACATATGTGTATTTAGACTTGCTTTTCAATTTATCCATTTTTTTCTTTCACCGTTCGCACATGAACCAATACGATGCCAAGCAGGATAAATGAGTTAGAGCTTTCACCGCGTATCTGAAGACAAAACACAAAAGAACGAGAGAAGCCTCAACCAAAAACAATTAGAAGAAAAAAATTCGACTAAAAAATATCTAAACACGTAAGAGTATCGTAAGAATCTCCCCACCAAAATTCTAGTGTCAAGAACTGTCAAACACACATACATTCGTACATACATACATACATTCATACACACACACACACACACACACACACACATATATATATATATATATATATATATATACCTATCCATATAACAACATTGTGATAGAGTGTGTGGTATTTGTCTATATAATATCAATTTTTATTTTGATGGCTTTTGCTGCATTTATTGATTGATAGTACTTTTTATTCACAGGCTCCATAGTGCATTGACTTGGCAGATTCTTGTCATAAATTTGAGGTACTATATTTATTTATTTATCAGTCAGCAGTTCAAATATCGCTGGAGCTAAACTTTGTGTTTGTAATATTTCTAGCTTCGTTAAGATAAAATATAAATTTTGTTAAGCAATTACATTCTACTTCCCTTGGAATATTTATTATTATGAACTGATAGAACAGTTACCGCGACAGACAATATGCTTAGCAGTATTTCATTCAGTTGTTTACATTCTGAGTTCAAATGCTTCTAAAGTCGACTTTGTCATTCATCCTTTTGGAGTCGATAAAATAATTATGAGTCAAGTACTGAGATGGAGTAATCGATAATTGTTGGCCTAGTATCAATAATTAAAACTATTATAATGATAATAACAATATCTATAATAATAATAATAATAATAATTATTATTATTATTATTTTATGTTTGACTTTTGTTTTGCATTTGTACAAGTTGGATCCAAGTCTCACCCAGAGACCTCAAGAGACAACAAGTTAGAAGTTCATGTAGGTGTTATTTGGATTTGTACAGTTTTGTTCAAGTGAATATTTAAGAAACCATAAGAAAATTATGTGTTTGCTTTAAAATTTGAGATCACATAGACAGTATTTTACGTAGGATATGGGCAGTTCCCATGAGCATTATCTTTTGAACTTCAGCCATTTTGGGGTTTCCTGGTATCTGATCTAGGTAGTAATCAGCCCGTTTCGCTGTCATTCCCAGGGCACCTATGACAATAGGTATTGTTTTCGTCTTCAGATTCCACATTTTGCTAATTTCTATTTCAAGATCTTTATATTTGCTCAGCTTTTGGTAGGTCTTGACAGATACGTTTATATCGATTGGGACAGTCATATCAATGAGGAGGCATGATTTTTGTCTGAAGTCTTTCAGTATGATGTCTGGCCTATTTGCGTCTATCTTTCTGTCAGTTTGAATGGTGAAGTTCCAGAGGAGTGCAATGTGATCATTTTCAAGTACTGGGGGTGGTTTGTGTTCCCACCAGTTTTTATCATGGAGCAAGTCCAGGTTTTTGCATATTACCCAGTGAATATATTGTGCAGCTCTATCATGCCTGTTGAGATACTCTTTTATTATTATTATTATTATTATTATTATTATTATTATTATTATTATTATTATTATTATTATTATTATTATTATTATTATTTTGTAGATCTACTGCATCACCTGCTACACCACCGTATTGCTGGGGTGTGTGCAGGAATCATTATTGGTATCGTTTCTATCTTCGTGCCTCACATTTTGAATACTTCAGTTTCGAGGTCTTTATACTTCGACAATTTCTCCACTTCTTTTTTGACAATATTTTGATCCGAAAGGCTTGCAAAGTCTATCAGTAAGCAGGTGTTTTTCCTCAAACCTTGACTATCATGTCTGGGCAATTAGCTTTAATTTCTTTGTCGGTTTGAACCGGCATATACCAGATGATTGCGGCCTGATCGTTGTCTTGTACCTTGCTTGGCACATGCCTATTATAATTACTATTATTATTATTGTTCAGTAGTTTTATTTTTATAACGTGCTTTCACTTCACTACCGAGCGCAGCTCTGTGCGCCTTGGGTATGTGCTGTGGTTTGCTGTGGTGCTCTTATGGTTACTGTATTGAAAGTGTTTTGCGTAGAATGTGTGCAGTACCCAGTAGTGCAATTATTATTATTATTATTATTATTATTATTATTATTATTATTATTATTATTATTATTATTATTATTATTATTATTATATATTGATCCTCGTAGTGTGAAGACGTCGTCTTTACATCTCTCTTCGAAATATTAACTATTGAAATATTACAAAAGGAAATTTTCGATGGAGTACTTGTATATAAGAACAATAATTTCAAAGGGAAGCGTTGCTCGCAGTACCTGGGAGTAGACAGCAGATAAATGAGGTGTGTTTCTCAAAGCTTTAAAATTATATTTGCATATATTACATCTTCACAAGAAAATAGTTACCACACACAAACGCGGTACATGAATAAACATACCATGGAAAAAAAAAAAGAAAAAGAAAAGAGAAAGAAAATCATAAAAACTCAGCACGCGGGGAAATGTAAAAACAGAATAAGGAAATGAACATTTTAGAGAACAATTAATAGAAAAATGCCTAAAAAACAGAAATAAGTAATCATTAAGACAGCGATAATAGCTCTAGCGGCTCTTACACGCAGTCAATTACTGCGGTTCACTCATGCAGCAGCTGTGTGG
Source organism: Octopus bimaculoides (assembly GCF_046866305.1). Taxonomy (NCBI): domain Eukaryota; kingdom Metazoa; phylum Mollusca; class Cephalopoda; order Octopoda; family Octopodidae; genus Octopus; species Octopus bimaculoides. The sequence goes on along the minus strand of NC_142947.1, from coordinate 33,935,222 downwards.
AGGCAAGCGTTCCTTTAACACAAAGTGAACATATGGAAGGTTTAGATCAATCAGAGCGACAAGAAAAAATGTAGATGGGAGAATTTCGTAAAATGGAACAGCATTTCTTTGGCATAGGAGGTAATATTGTTGTTGTTGTTGTTGTTGGCACTCCGTCGCTTACGACGTCGAGGGTTCCAGTTGATCCGATCAACGGAACAGCCTGCTCGTGAAATTAACGTGCAAGTGGCTGAGCACTCCACAGACACGTGTACCCTTGACGTAGTTCTCGGGGAGGTTCAGCGTGACACAATGTGACAAGGCTGACCCTTTGAATTACAGGCACAACAGAAACAGGAAGTAAGAGTGAGAGAAAGTTTTGGTGGAAGAGTGCAGCAGGGTTCACTACTATCCCCTGCCGGAGCCTCGTGGAGCTTTAAGTGTTTTCGCTCAATAAACACTCACAACGCCCGGTCTGGGAATCGAAACGGCGATCCTATGACCCTATGCCCTAACCACTGGGCCATTGCGCCTCAACAGGTAATATAGATGAGAGTGAAGAGAAAAATTATAAATCTCTACTTAGAAAAAATAGAAGCGGTTTAAAACTTCCCTCACGTCAAAACGTTCACCAGGACATATCTCTCAAATAAAAGAGCAAAAGCTATGCTGTACCTTTAATTTAAGGGCTTTAAAACTGGAGATGCAACCAAAGCACAGCCTGAAAGAATTTAAATGAAGTGAGCTGGCAGAATCAATGCCGAGATCAACTTTGCTTTTCATCCTTTCGAGGTCGAGAAGTTAAATACCAGTGAAATAGTGGGATCAATATAATCATCATGTCATATCCTTTCAAAATTTCTGGCATTATTTAGAAAGAATGAATACAATTAATATTTATGTCTATTTGAGTAACCCTAATTATTTTCTCATGTTTGAATTATTGCCCGTTTTCTATCACATATTCTATTATTTAATTTTTATTTTCATTAAATTTAATCCGATCATTGCATAATCTCTTTACATTATATATCTGTGTTTAGCCCCTAATTTCTTTTCTCCCTTGCTTTTGTAACGTTTATTGTATTGTAGACGTTATGAGCTCAGGAGACAAATAATAAGAAAAATATTGCATTGGACAAAATTATATTTCGTTTTGAGTTCAAATCCTGCTGAGAACAATGCTGCTTTTTATCTTTCCAGGATCAATGAAATAAAGTAGTAGTATAAATGTTCGGCTTCGTAATTCGGATAGAAATTCTTTTTCGCTATAAGCTAAACGATTTCGTGTACAAACTCTTGCGCGCGCGCATGTGTCTGTGGTTAGTCTGAGGACAAGAACAGTGCAGGCAAGGACAGTACAAAAGAAAAAAATTCTGTGAAGCAAGTATTGGGTAAAGTGGTTACAGTGGAATCTGAGGAAAGGGGCGAGATAAATTATGGCTGATGAGAGGAGAAGAGACGGATGTGTTGGATGGAATTATGTGGAGGTGATATCCAACTAGCTAGCATAGACAAGGAGGGCCCATTTAGTAGGAAAAAGAAATGTAAAAAGGAGAGGTGACTGTGCGTCTGTGGGCCAGATGTTATAGGGTATTGTTGAGTGATTCTTTACTAATCAGCTTATTGCGGTCTAAGAAGTGTGCGTATGGGTGCGTGTGAGTGTGCGTATGTGTGTCTGTGTGTGCGCGCGCATGTGTGCATATGAGTATGTGTGTGTTTGTGTGTGTGTGTCTGTGTATGTGCGTTGATCAAATGATAGATCACTACATAGTCTTATGGGGTAATTTAAAATGTAGGGTCTATCTGTTTTTTCCCTGATAAAAATGCAATTTCAGTTCCGCTGGGTAAGTGAAGGAAGTGATTACGCCTCAGTCCTCAGCGTTTCTTTGGCAGAAAGTGTGGGATCGATTTGACTAGCTTCTAGTTTCTCTTTTCGCTGTCATCACACCGTTCTTCTTACAAGTGATTTAATTTCTTGGGAGAGATAAGCACCGCCCTGACCTTTTAATTTTTTCAGAGCCACCGTGATGAGCAGAAGGTGGAAAAACCTGGGAAGAGACCGCGAGCAGAGTGACTGATCTCATTCAGAAATAGGCTGAAAGGTCATATACAAGTAGCTAACGTTTACTCTGGTGCGGTACCATCGACTAACTGTTGTGTTTTTGTCCCCAGGAAACATCTGATCAGATTGAAACAGATGCTCTTTTGCTCCTTGTAGAAGGGAATATTCTGTACTACCAATACCACTTAAAAGGCGGTGACGAGATGCCGCAGTGAATGATGCGCTCTGTCACTAACAAACGATCCTCGGTCGTGACGATGACATTGGATATTATGATCGCCATTCTGAGGCTCTTCTCTTTGATGAAGCTGCAATCTCGAGTCAAACACAGATTGTTGCTTATAATCTCACTGCACGCCACCAGCTGGACTTAAATAGTCGTTAGAAATCCAAACCACGCATTCAACAAAGGAATAATGGAGGATGTGAACGACATTGATCAGTAAGCAACTCTATGCGCCGACGAAGATAGTATAAATAAGGAACTTTAAGATGAAGATTATAGACGGCTCCCCCCTCCAAAAATGTCGGTCTGGCAGTGCTACAAGGTAGTATCGTTTGTGTCGAATAAAATGACCATATTGGAGCCACCAGTTACCTACTGCGATTGAGACGCCACAGGATGACTGAGCTGACTGACTTTCGTTTAGTGACCGTTTATTTCTAATTTCTAGGTGTATGTTGAACAGCTATTATATTGAGTAGAACGAGCTCCTCGCAGCCAAGTCTGTCATCAAGATAAGGCGGCGAGCTGGCAGAAACGTTAGCACGCCGGACGAAATGCTCAGCGGTATTTCGTCTGCCGCTACGTTCTGAGTTCAAATTCCGCCGGGGTCGACTTTGCCTTTCATCCTTTCGGGGTCGATTAAATAGTACCAGTTACGCACTGGGGTCGATTTAATTGACTTAATCCGTTTGTCTGTCCTTGTTTGTCCCCTCTGTGTGTAGCCCCTTGTGTGCAGTAAAGAAATAAGTCTGTCATCAAGATCGAGCCACCGTTTTCCTTTGACAACAAAGACCGGCCAGTCTTCTCCTGCTTGTTGGCTATGGCATCAAAAGTTGAGGAGGCTATGCAGTTAAAATGCTTGAAGATAGTTTTTTTTTCTTTTCTCAGGCCAAGCCTTCATCAACGTTTTCAAGTACCACTTGAAGAGGAAGTCGGGTGTAGAGAAGGACGCGTTACATTCCAATAAATTTTATACGTGGAAGAGACTGGCGAAATTGTCATGGCTAAATAAACCTACACTAACTAGTGGTTAGAACAGGCAGAAAGGTACTTCCCTTTGGTGTGTGTCTCCGAATAACTCTCAGTAGCCGGTTTCTCATTTCTCGTTGTTCTATTGTTTATTGTTCTTTGTTCCTAATGCTGTCTTCTATAATGTGTTGGTCTCACCTCTTTCCTTCGCATAAACATCTCCAAGTTCATTGTTTGTTGTTTCCTTTTGTGCTTCACTTTTTTGTATCCTTCCCAAGATCTCGCCCCATGTTGTAAATAAGAGAAATCCTTATTCCCAATATTATTTTCATTACTACTACTACTACTACTACTACTACTACTACTACTACTACTACTACTACTACCTGCTCCTCGACTTCTCCGCCAACTCTTATACGACACAGACCACCCCGACTAACCACCACGTCCAACCTCCAGCAACCAAGAAACAGGAGCAAACTGATGACAAACGAATGACATGTAATGATAAATCAAAGTTTTTATTGAGTGTTATCTCAGTGAGAAAAGGGAAAGAGGATGAGAAAGAGAGAGAGAGAGAGAGAGTGAAAGAATGAGAGAATAAGATGGAGAGAGAGAATAAGAGAGAATGAGAAAGAAGTGGGGAGAGAGAGAGAGAGAGAGAGAGAGAGAGAGAGAGAGAGAGAAAGAGAAAGAATATGAAACTTGAGGTTAGCTGACGTTTGTGGCTTCTGAAATATGTCCTGTTGTTTAGTTTGACATAAAGAATAAACATTAGACATGCTGTAGAGATGAAAGGAGACGGTTAGGCAGACGGATGGATATATCGATAGATAGACTGACAGATAGCGGGAGGGAGAGAGAGATAGAGAAAAAGAATGATTGTTGTCGTGGTCTCATGAAGATTTGCCTTTCTTTCTCACTATTTAAGTATATATATATATATACATGCATATACATACATTACATATATAAGTATACACACATAGAGATGAAGGTGTGTGCGTGTATATATGCTTATATAAGTGTGTGTGTGTGTGTGTGTATCTGCACGTACATACACACATATATGTATATACGCATACATGACTATACCTGGTTCCATATATGTCTATATGTACAGACGTATATATATATATATATATAAATGTAGTGTTTGTGTGTGTATCTATGTAACATATGCGCATGTTTTGATGTATTCTTTTATTTGTTTCAGTTACTTGACTGCAGCCATGCTGGAGCACTGCCTTTAGTCGAGCACATCGACCCCAGATCTTATAATTTGTAAGCCTAGTACTTATTCTATCTGGCACTTTTGCCGAACCGCTAGATTACGGGAACGTAAAACACGCACACATGCATATATATATATGTATATATATATATATATATATATATATATATATATATATATATATATATATATATATATATATATATACTACGGGCTTCTTTCATTTTCCGTCTACCAAATCCACTCACAAGGCTTTGGTCGGTCCGAAGCTATAGTAGAAGGCACTTGCCCAAAGTGCCACGCAGTGGGACTGAGCCCAGAACCATGTGGTTGGGAAGCAGGCTACTTTATTTCATTTAGATTTGCCATTTAGGCCTTACAAAGAAGGGACAAACAAGGACAGGCAGACAGACAGGCTACTTACCACAGCCAATCTATCTATCTATCTATCTATCTATCTATCTATCTATCTATCTATCTATCTATCTATCTATCTCTCTATCTATACATACATACATACATACATGCATACGTACGTACGTACGTACATACATACATACATATACACACACACACACACACACACATTTGTACATTTATATTCATAAATATGTGTGAGAGTGTGTTACATATACGCATATATGTTACATTCATCCATCCATCCATCCATATATACATACGTAAGAGTGGATAGGAATGAATTCTGGAAGTGAATCATTCAAAAAGGAAAGGCTTTCTCAATCCATGTGGAGGAGTTAAATGTTAGACTACAACAACTGAGTTATTATTTAGTTTTAGATATCCGAAGATGCTCAGCTCTGCAACCTTGGGTAATATTAACAATATCTACAATAAAGCTCACGGAAGGTGCGCTATTACTTAAACAGCAAAATAATACATACGTACGCATACACTCACACCACAACACACACATATACACATACATACGCCCACACACACACACACACAAACACATACACACATATATAAATATATACGACGGGCTTCTTTCAGTTTCCGTTTACCAAACCCATGCACAAGGCTTTGGTCGGCCCGAGGCTATAGTAGAAGACACTTGCCCAAGGTGCCACGCAGTGGGACTGAACCCGGGACCGTGTGGTTGGTAAGCAAGCTACTTACCACACATCCACTCCTACGCCTATATATATATATATATATATATATATATATATATATATATATATATATATATATATATATGTATATATATATATATATATATATATATATATATATATATATATATATATATATATATATATATATATATATATATATATATATATGCACATATACATATATATGCATTTGTCGGTATACATATATGTATGTATATGTATGTACACACAAGCAAACATATATGCATACATATATATATATATATATATATATATATATATATATATATACACACACACATACATATATATATATATATATATATATATATATATATATACATACATGCATATATATATATATATATATATATATATATATATATATATATATACATACATGCATATATATATATATATATATATATATATATATATATATAAAAATACAAAGAATATATATACATGTATACACACATATATGTACATACTTACATCTACATGTGTATATACATGCATATCAGGGTACAGGACGTTAGAACAATAAACTACAGACAACGGAACGAACACATAGGAAAACGGAAAGCCACTTGGAATATCCCTTCATCAGCTGTCTCTATTCTATCTAGACGTTTCGAAGACAAGACAGAACGTACTCTAGAATAGTCTCTTCCTGAGTAGTGGATCAACCCACTACACAGAGGATTCCAAGGTGGCAAACACAAACCAAGACAGGAAAAAATGGACAGTGAAAACAACATTCAAAAGCCGTACGGCCAAACGCAAATCTGTATATATATATAATTATATGCATGCATACATATATACATTCTCTAAAGAAAGCTGTTTATTGCTATCGCTTTGTGACGGACACTGTGTTTGTGTATGTGTGTATATACATACATACATACATACATACACACACATACGCAAACACACTCTCAGAGGTACATACACACAGACGCAAACACATACAAATGCACACACACACACACACACACACACACACACACATATATGTATGTGCGTGTATGCATGTGCGAATATGTGTGTGCCTGTGTATATTTGTGTTTGTGCGTATGTGTGCATGTGTGTGTGTATGTTTGCGTGTTTATTTGAATACCCGTTTGGGATACAGAGAAAGTGAGAAAAGTAAGGGATACTGGTGTATATAGGACACTGAGTATTGTGTTAATGCGAGAAAATTAATGGGTGTATATAAATCGCGAGTAGTAATAAATCAAAGAATTGTGAAGCGTGTGTGGGAAGACGTACTTCATTGTGCTTCTGTATACGTACACGTACACCTTTGCGTGTGTGTGTGTGTGTGTGTGTGTGTGTGTAGATATAGACACACACACACACACACACACACACATGTATGTATGTATGTATCTATGTATGTATGTATCTAGCTGTCTTTCTTTCTATCTATCTCTCTCTGTTTATATATATGTATATAATATACTTATATATATACACGTATATACATACATACAGACATACACACACACACACACATTTATACATGTATCTATGTATGTATTTATCTATCTATCTTTCTATCTCTCTCTCTCTATATATATATTATATATATATATATATATATATATATATATATATATATATATATATACATATATACATACACACACATATATACAAACATATATATACACATATATATATACACACATACATACATACATACATATATATATATATATATATATATATATATATATATATATATATATATATACATACATATATACATACACATATATAC
>NC_142947.1:33857821-33922821 GCF_046866305.1 Octopus bimaculoides | reverse complement strand
ATATATATATATATATATATATATATATATATATATATATATATATATGTATGTATATATATATATATATATATATATATATATATATGTATGTATATATATATATATATATATATATATATATATATATATATATATATATATATATATATATATATATATATACATACATGTATATGCATGCAAGTGTATAGTGATAATGAGAAAATGTCGAGAAATTGCGTGGTGTTTATGTACGTGTATGCATATACGCAAAAATATATGTGCGTGTGTGTGCGTGTGTGTGTGTGCATAAGCGTGTGTATATGTATATATATATATATATATATATATATATATATATATATGAAGGATATATACGTCTGTATACTTATATCTATCCATCTATTATATATATTGATGTATATATATATATATATATATATATATATATATATATATATATATAATATAAATAATATATATATATATACATGTGAATATATACATACGTATACGTACATACTAACATGTATACGTATATACATATGCATAGGTGGATACAGGACGTCACAAAACATAAACAACAAGAAATACGAAGTACGAGGACATGGAATAAGGGCTTTTTTTTGCAAGCAACGAAATAAACAAATGGAAAACAAAACAAGCAACACAAGGAACGACCCTTCATCAGTTGTCAGCTGTTTTTTCTAATCCGTATTTCGAACAATTCACGACAAGATACGCCTTCAATAAAACAGTTGCTCCCGCAAAGCAAATTAAATAAAACTTGCAATCTTGCGGAGGGTCAATATTGGTGACAGAAACAGGACAGTGAAAACAAAGAGGAAGGGCTGCTAAGCCTAAACGAGGTTGTGGTGGCGTACGCGAAGAACAAGTCTGAACAGAAGACAGAGAACAATATGTATATGTTAATAGCACCTATAAGGAGATGCTTTTTTCCACTCATGAAATTGAATGGGGCTTTGGCCAGGAAGAACTGACGTCATCAGACGGGATCCAATGTTCATCAGATGTTTCGACCCTAAACCGTAACACTCTCCCGTTGGTGGATTAGCAGGGTTAAGCAAAGCCTCATCTTCTCCTGGCTTCCAGGTTAATTCCTCTCTGTTGCTTCAAAGCCAGCAAGAGGCTTTTGGCCGCCTCTCCCATTCTGCGCACAGCTACACTTCTCTCCTTCTCTCTCTTTCCTATGGTTGCAAGCAGGGAAAGCTCTATAGCCAACATCGCCTGTGAAAAGTCATAACTGCCATCCCGTCTCCCTGCAGACTGTGTTATATTTAGCACGTTTCAATTCGTGGACCTCATCATACCCTTCTTCCCACAGGGACTGTGAGTCCCACGGGGACTCAATCAAGATTGTTTTTCTGGTCTTTTTAGACCGCAGAGCTATATCTAACTTCAAGGTTGTATGGACAATCGGGGGAGACTACAGCCGCTTCCCGAGCTTCACATTCATATCCCATGATTGGTATTGATGCAGCAAGCTATCATTTTTTTCTTTCTCTACTGGCGCTTCACCGTTTCACGAACTTAATTGCTGCTGTTGCTTTCCTCTGATATACATATATATAGATCAGTGGCGACTTCGGCACTCGGACTGTTCGTTCTTAGCCCGAGGTTTAAATTTAGAAGAGTGAACGTGTATTTTCAAGCTGATTTAATTAATTCCTGCCAACACTGACATCAAGTATGTAATTTCAGCCAATAATTCAGGCTCCTTTTACTGGGTCTGGTCGCAGTTAATTTTTTTTTGTTCAGAGTCTGGCGGTCGTCCTCGAGGAGCCCTGGGTCAAAAAATATCGTTCGGAGCAGACCTCTCGAAATCGTTCACCCGTACCTGACTCGGTCTCAAAGGTTGCAGCCCGAGTTGTTATCTATAATCGTAAAAATTAAAAGTAATTTAAATTCAAGTTTTGTTGAAACGGTAAATTTCTATAGGAATTAGGATTAAAATTCCAATCTATGAAAAGTCTTCGTTGTACAATATTCTTAAAGGAAAGAAAAATTATCCAGCAATTCGGGCTAATACGAACGAGCCTGGTAGGTGTAAAAAAAGCTGACTGGCATCTCTTGTCAAGAGTACAGAGGATAATCAGATCGCTAATATTTGTTGTGCACTCCACTGTCGTTACTTGATTGTTGTTATTCTGTGCGTTTGTGTTTTGCAGGGTTGTTTTATTTTTACCTGAACATAGTGCTAGATACAAAAGTCGAAGACAATCTTTGGCTATTATAATAACGTTCAATAACAAGTTATACGTATATAAACTAAATATCAGGGTCTTACTCAATCTAGAAATTAACAAAACGTGTAAATAAATATGAATGATAATATACCATGATATTGGTAACATATAACATCTCTTCTCTTTTATTTAAAATTATTAATATATGAAAACAATTGTTTAAAGTAACTAACCAAAAAGTGTTCTTTATTTATTTAGTTTATCAGAGGGAGAATTCCCTGATAAATATGAAGAGAAATCTAATATTTGGATTAATATTATTCGAGATATATAGAAATATACTTCGACAGTTGTAGACTCTATTTACTAAATTATTTTGTACATTATAACTTATTTTTAATTGTAATTATTATGTAGGTGAAAAGTTAACGCTCACGCTTGTACGATAGCATAGGGCATCACACTGGGCGTCTTAAAATAGGCATTTGAATTACTTTTTTTTTACAATCCAGCCGTCCTTTCACCCGGAATTTCGTCAGCTTTTAAACCAAAGCTCGGATGAGACATGTAAGTGGATTGAATTTTTTATACATCAAATAATGTGTATAAGTCGAAACAAATTGTTGGCTTTTCTGATTTCTTAATAATTTTTTTAATGTTATAATATATTCATAGTATATTATGTTATATTCTTTTCTACTCTAGGTGTAAGGCCCGAAATTTTTGGGGAGCGGGGGCCCAGTCGATTAGATCGACCCCAGTACGCAACTGTTAATCAATTTACCGACCCCGAAAGGATGAAAGGCAAAGTCAACCTCAGCGGGATTATATTATTTTATATTGTAATATAAATAAATTATTGGATTGTCAATTGAATCTCTCTTTTTAATTTATTGTTCGTAATTTGTATTATACCCATATGTATGTGGTATTCAACTAACGTACCAGTAAATTGGATGTTTTACACACACTTTTGAAGGAATTCCTTTCCTTAGTTTGTTGGTTTATATATATATATATATATATATATATATATATATATATATGTGTGTGTGTGTGTGTGTGTGTGTGTGTGTGTGTGTGTGTGTGTGTGTGTGTGTGTGTGTGTGTGTGTGTGCGTATGTACATTTATCAAAGGCGACTCCAAATGGGGCTAGAAATAATCTTCGTCTGTCTTTAAACCAAAGCTCTGATGAGATTTATATCAGTGGACTGAATTGTGTATAAATCAAATAATGTATATATGTCGAAACAAATTGTTGGCTCTTTTGGTCTTTTAATGATTTTTTATATTATCTTATATTATAGGCGCAGGAGTGGCTGTGTGGTAAGTAGCAAGTGTCTTCTACTATAGCCTCGGGCCGACCAAAGCCTTGTGAGTGGATTTGGTAGACGGAAACTGAAAGAAGCCCGTCGTATATATGTATATGTATATATGTATGTGTGTGTATATGTTTGTGTGTTTGTGTTTGTGCCCCCACCCCCAACATTGCTTGACAACCGATGCTGGTGTGTTTACGTCCCTGGAACTTAGCGGTTCGGCAAAAAAGAGAGTACTAGGCTTCCAAAGAATAAGTCCTGGGGTCGATTTGCTCGACTAAAGGCGGTGCTCCAGCATGGTCGCATTCAAATGACTGAAACAAGTAAAAGAGTAAAAAAAGAGAGAGTATATTCATAGTATATTTCGTTGCATCTTGCAACCTTTTCAATAGCCGTTTTAAAAAAAGAGCATGTGGCTTTATAATTTTGGATAGTGGTTTATATGCAGAGAGAGAGAGAGCGAGAGAGAGAGAGAGAGGGGAGAAAGAAAGGGAGAGGAATGGGAGAGAGGGAGAGAGAGGGGAGAGAGAGGAGGAGAGGGGGAGAGAAAAAGAGAAAGTGAATGATCTGGTGGTGCTGCCACAGTGTCAGATAGAATGCCTTGCGGTATTTGTTTCAGCTCCATGAGCTTAAAGTTCAAAACACTAAGAAATTAACTTTGCCTTTCACACTTACCGAGTTGATAAGTACAAATCTAGTGTGCTGGGTTGGCGGTTCTTTTAAGACGCCCAATATAATGCACTATGCCATCGTATCTTTTACTTTACGTCTTCTTGTATCTGGGCTGGAGGTTTTGGAAACCATGCCAACAACAATAGGCTTCCCAAGTCTAGCAGAATGACGCTTTGATTGGTGCAATATTTCTGATACACCGGTGAAACAGGTGAACTCTGCATGATGAGATATCCAAAAGCAGAGATTTATATATATATACATGTGCAGATCTGTGTACATAATGCACACGTATATGCATACACGCACATACACACACACGTGTATATATACAATATGTATGTCCATGCGCTTGTATATGTGCAAGTGTGCATGCATATATACATGCATATATGCATGTATGTATGTATGCATGTATGTATGTATGTATGTATGTATGTATCTATCTATCTAAAATATGCTTATGCATGTGTTTAGATATATCTTTGCAACGGTATAATTTAGCACATACATTATACGTATATGCGTGTGTGTGTGTGTGTATCGAAAGAGAGAGAGAGAGAGAGGGGGGGGAGAGAAATGCAGATAGATACATACATACTTACATACATACACACATTCATATAGTAATATGCTTACGTATATCCATATTAATCTAGTTGTCTACAAAGATATAAAGATGAGACTATTCTGGAATAAATCATCTGTTTATGTTGTTCGACAGCATTTACACGAATAAAAAATTACCAAGTAACAATGCAGTTTAAAATATTTGGATTGAATTAATAGAGTTAGTTATAAGGATTTTCTGTCCTATTAAATAAATGCACAGTTTTCGGTAACGTAAAACGTTAATAAAAAAAGAAACGAATTACAGTTAATTCTTGTTAACAACATTAGCAAAAAATAAAGAGTTCGTATTTCACTTTTGTCTATCCTTCTTTTCTTTTAGAGTTTTAACGGCTACCAGAACGGTGACGCGATCTCCTCAAATCTGTATTGAGTGCGCAGAAATGGATAGTATAACAATAAGTTAATCGTACTAAAATCTCCCACCCATATACACCACAAAATGTCAGCTTAGGTAACCAAAAACATTCCTACGGCAGTCATCGTCTTATCAATTACCGCAGGGTGGGCCTTCACTTGACGCCTGATAACACATTTTAGAAAAAAAACTATTGTCTTCTATTTTTCACTTAATTTGCCTGAAATGGTAAAATAAAGAAAATAAAATAAAGAAAAGAAACTGAAGCCCTGCCTTGAAAATTCTCTGTGCAACATTATAATAAATTTATGAGCTGTTATTGCTGATACGTATACATTGACATGATGTCTTTATCTAACAGATATATTTAGGAAAAAGAAAAAGTGAAGAAAAGCAAAACGAACTCAACTCATACTCACACACACATATCAAAAGCATCCAAACAGATAACTTGGTTAGAGTTAAGGTCATTCGTTTCACCTACACCATTGACCTAAAAACAAATAGATTCTCTTTAGGCTTCAGTACACTTACTTCCATGGTATTTCGTTAAAACATCGGGTAGGTATATTTATATATATTTTGTTTTACTATATTTATACAGTCGAACAGAGAACTTGAGCATTTTACAACAATGTGAACTGCGTACAACTGGTATTAATCCTAATAAATTTATCATGTTTCAAAGTCAGTGCGAGATTTCTCGATTTGCTAGAAATAGCAGCAGAATTGCACTCCAATCACATTCTACCGTCTTAAATAAAAGCAAGTTACATTTGATGATGTAGCTTTAGATACAATGTCTCTTTACCTTGTTTCAGTCATTGGACTGCGGCCATGATGGTGCACTGCATTGTAGGACTTAGTTGAAATAATCCACCGAGGTATTTACTTTTAAAAGCCTAATGCTTATTCTAATAGCCTTCTTTTAACCGATCCGCTTGATCACGTGGGCATAAAGAAACCAAGGCCGGTGGTCAGGAAGTAGTGGAGAAAACACAGATACAAAGAAACACAGAGACACAACACCTGCCAGGATTCTTTCAATTTCCGTCTGCCAAATCCACTAAAAAGGATCTATTTCAAAACGGGGGCACCAGTATTTTCTTAACGAAACACTAACGAAACACTTTGAAACTTGGGACACTGGTAGAATGTGTCATATAAAACATCTTTTACTCTTAGACTTCTTAACAAAAAAACGTACATCGCAAGTTATTCCATGTTAAAGTTGTCGTATTTCTGTAATTTCAACCAATCACTGACGTCTATTCAGCTGAATAGAGTTACTGCTGGGCGGTCATAAAAATGTTATTCCCTGTGACATATTTAATCCGGTTTAATCGTAATTTATACGCATATATTGTTTATATAATAAATTACGCTGTGCGTATCTATGTGTGTAACAATTTTAGAGTTCGGATTCTAGAGTTAGGGTTAGTTTTAGGGTTAGGGTTAGGGTTAACAGTCTAGTTAGGGTTAGGGTTAGGGGATTAATACGATATACACCGTTACAGCGCTAACTGTTTTCAACTGAATAGACGTCAGTGATTAGTAGAAATTATCGAAATAAGACAATTTTTTACATGAAATAAATTCGAATACAAATTTTTTTTTCTGTTCTATAACACAAAATAGATAAGTATACGAAGTTTGAAAGTCTTTCGGTACCAAAAACACTACATAAAACATAAATGAAAACTGGTGCCCCCGTTTTGAAATAGATCCACTAAAAATGCTCTGGTCGTCTTGGGGCTATAGTAGAATACACTTGTCCATGGTTGTGCATAGTGGGTGTGACTCAAAACAATCTTCTTAATCACACAGCCATGTAAAGAAGAAAAGTAAAAACTAAAACCAAAAAAGACCTACAAAATTATTTAAAGCAGTCTGACGTTGCAGATTTCTCTTCCGAAGATGAAATCTGTCGTATACTATTTGAATGCGAAAAAAATCTTCGGTAATAGTAATTTAATTTATCCATTTTGCATGAATTTACACGTGCTTCTGGAACAGGTCAGAAAAAGGTTCGAAAATCTCACTATGATGGAGCTAATCATCACCTATTTCATAAATTCTTTTACACATAGGCGCAGGGTGGCTGTGTGGTAAGTAGCTTGCTTACCAACCACATGGTTCCGGGTTCAGTCCAACTGCGTGGCACCTTGGGCAAGTGTCTTCTACTATAGCCTCGGGCCGACCAAAACATTGTGGGTGGGTTTTGGTAGTCGGAAACTGAAAGAAGCCCATCGTATATATGTATATGTATATATATATCTGTGTGTTTGTGTGTCTGTGTTTGTTCCCCCAACATCGCTTGACAACCGATGCTGGTGTATTTACGCCCCCGTAATCTAGCGGTTCGGCAAAAGACACCGATAGATTAAGTATTAGGCTTACAAAGAATAAGTCCTGGGGTCGATTTGCTCGACTAAAGGCGGTGCTCCAGGATGGCCGCAGTCAAATGACTGAAACAAGTAAAAGAGTAATGAACAATTGAAAAACTTATTCAAGTAAAAATATAAGATCGGAACTGGGTATTTTGGAGTTTTACAATGGAATTGTTTTAAGATACTTCCATATAGATAATTTTGGAACTGGATTTTTAACCACAGATTCTCCATCCCTAATGAAGGTAGAGTTTAAAAAAAATCGCATATCACATACAGGCCCATGTGTGAATCACTGTTTCAGTTCTGAACATTATGAAATCAAAACAATGATCTCGAATTAATTATGATCATTTTGATTGCTGCAATCAAGATTGTTGCAATCAGCATACACACTTAATCATAGAATATTGGGAAATGTAATTCAGCGTCACAGCTCAAATTGATTTTGAGGCTAACAGACAAAATAAACTTGTATCAAAAATTTGTTCGTGCATAAATGATTTTGTGTGTGATGTCCATTTATAAAACCTATAAACGTATTTGCGCGTGAAACCTATACAAAAAAATCCAGATATAAATTTGTCTCTCAAATGAATTATGTTCCTCGCAGTACTGGAAGTCGTAAAATGCTCTTAGATACAAAAATGTGTGTATAATGCTATAATCATAAATAAAGATATCTATACATATATATCCGTGTACGTACAAGTCTTTGCGTTTATCTGAGAATCAAGTGTGTGTATTTGTGCACGATTTTTAAAATACATCTGTGAATATATATATATATATATATATATATATATATATATATATATATATATATATATATATATATATATATATATATATATATATATATATACATAGTCATTAATACATACGTATGTATGTTTGTATGTATACATGCATGTATGTACGACTACTTATAGTCAACTTTTAAAATATGATAATATTAAATAACAGTTTCCATCGTTCAGTATAGAATATATATATATATATATATATATATATATATATATATATATATATATATATATATATATATATATATATATATTTCGTTAGACTGAAAAACAGATACACATAGAGAGACAGCCAACCAGTGAACCAGATATATAGACAGACAGACAGACAGACAGATAGATAAATAGATAGATAGATAGATAGATAGATAGATAGATAGATAGACAGATAGATATGCAATATCTTATGTTTGGGGCGTATATCGTATACTTTTTCTTCAAACTATATGAATAGAATAAATTATCTAATTCATAGATGTGGACATTCTAGATAATGTATCGTATATTCATTACATATCAGTGCATGTGATATTGTTGGCCGTGAGCAAAGATATACTTATACATGCACAACAAAAAAACACATTGATTTTGTGAAGCAAATGGTAAACGAGACCATTTTTTCCCTAACTTTTATATATATATTGTTATATCTATATACTTTTAAAATGGTTAGAGAGTTACATTATTCGTAAATACTCCCTTTTTTTACTCATTTTATCTCTAATTCACTTAAGTTATCTTTGGCCATGCTCGAGCAAACACTGACTAGTTAAAACAAAATTGTGTTCGTTTGTTCCAACACAATAAACGTATTGTGAGTAGTAGTAGTAGTAGTAGTAGTAGTAGTAGTAGTAGTAGTAGTAGTAACAGCAGCAGTAGAAGAGGTTATGGTGGTTGTGGGTGTGGTAATGTGGTGTTGGTGGTATTAGTGGTTAGCAGCAGCAATAGTAGTAGTGGCAGTAACAGTAGTAGTGTTAGCAGCAGCAGCAGCAGTAATGGTAGCAGCAGCAGCAGCAACAGCAGCAGCAGCAGTAGTAGTAGTAGTAGTAGCTGTTGCTGTTGTTGTTATTGTGGTGGTGGTCGTTGTTATCGTTGGTCTCCGTCGTTCGACGAGGAAGATTCATCTTTTCGATGAAGTGAATTACCTGATCCTAACTTAATGTGCAAGTGCCGTGTATTCCGTAGAGACGTTGTATCCTTCATGTAACGTAATTCGCAAAACAGAATCAGCGTGAGTAGGATGTACCTTGTAAAAACTAAAGGTACAATCACTCCATCCCGGTAGAGCCTTCTTAGCAACTTTATAAGCCCTCGGCCAAATCAATGCAGCTGCTACATTATTGCTTTTATTGGCTACAACATACATATATCAGAACTGAAACCCCTAGATCCAGGAGGCCTATTGAGAAAACTGCCTGGTGTGTCCATATTTTAAGACCGCAATGCATCTACGGACTTCAAAACAATTTCAGTCTACCCATAATCTCTGATCGTTTAAAAGCTGGTGAGTGAAAACTCACAAGCTTTGTATCGAGCGAAGATTATCGAAAAATTTCCTTGTCCAAGATGCCGTGTAGGGATACCGAATCAGGGACCTCTTGATTGCAAAGCAGACATCTTAACCATTCTGCAAAGCTATACTTACAGTAATAGTAGTGGTAGTAGTAGTAGTGGTGGTGGTAGTAGTAGTAGTAGTAGTAGTAGTAGTAGTATTAGTAGTAGTAGTAGTAGTAGTAGTAGTAGTAGTAGTAGTAGTAGTATTGCATGTTCCAGGGATAAAATTAGATGCTATTACGCAAATCTCATAAAAAAAAATTGCATGCAAAATGAACGTTGTGTTGTTATTCCATACAATCGAAACATATTTACACAAAATTACTTCACCATTTCTCCACTAACAATATGAACTGCCATTACTATCATGCAGACCACGTATCCAATGCGTAAAAAAAAAATGCAGAAAAAAAAAAGAAAGAAAAATGGTTTATACATGGAGTGGTAGCGTGGTTGTACAATCAAGCTCTTACGGAGTTAACAAACCACTGTAATTATATTTTCAGCATGTGGAATAAACAGGTTCGTTTTCATACACAAACATGTGTACGTACGTACATATACATACATACACACACACACACACACACACACACACACACACACACACACACACACACACACACACACACACACACACACACACACACACACACACACACACACACACACACACATATATATATATATATATATATATATATACACTCACACACGAATATATGCGCGTTTGTGTATATGTGTGTGTCGCACATTATCATTCTAAGCATGAATCTGATCTGATTAGCAAAATTCTCCTCATGCTAATTATTGTAATTGTTGTTATTATTATCAACAATAATATCATCATCATTGTCATCATCATTACCAGCACCGCCATCATCATCATAGTCGTCATCGTCGTCGCTGCCGCCGCCGCCGCCGTCGTCTTCACGTCAAGTCGTCATCATCTACAACATCAGTATCCTTATCGCCGTCATCGTGATTATCAACACTACAAATATCCTCACCATTGCTAATATACATGTTGTTGCCTTTATCGATGAAATGCGGAAAATTTGAGGTTTTGGGGCTGCTTTTTTCTTTCGAAATATCCATTCAAAAAACAGCGAGTTTGACCCAAAATAGAAATCCGATAAACCCCTTTCCAGATATTCAATGCATTCACTGGACAATTCCAATGTTGCAAGTGAAGTAGATAACTCGCAAGTAGATCTTACGGTGTGTTTACGTGTTGTTGACATGAGTTGAGAGAGGGAGAGAGAGAGAGAGAGAGATTACAAGGAAGAGACAGAGAAAAAGAAGCAGAAAAAGAGGGAGAGAAGGAGAGAGAGGGAGAGGGCGAAGCGAACAGACAGGGCGATACGAAAATGTAAGAATTCTTGAATAACCATTTCATATTGAGAAGCAGAACTTGAGTAAGAATTTAAATAACAAACATGCAAGAGAAAATTACATGCGCGCACACACACACACACACACATACACACACACACACACACACTCGCTCACTCACACACACACACACATGCGCACACGCACACATATATATCAATGTAAGTATGTAAGATATATATATGGACACACGCATATAGTTATAAATATATATATATATGCATATAGGAATGGTGTGTACACATATGCATGCAAACGTGATTCGGTAACCAATCAATTCCTCTATTAACAATCGATGCTAACAATCACGTGTCAATGCGTTTCCAAGTATGACTGCTTATATATTATCACGTGATATAAAACAGTTTTTTTTTTTTATATATAAAGTTAAATATATAACAAGAACTTTCAATCATTTGTCTTCTTGTTTTATTTATTTGACGGTAGCCATGCTAGGGCACTGCCCTGAAGAGCTTATATTTTGAAGCCGAGTACTTTTTTCATCGTCTCTTTGCCGACCGCTAAGTTACGGGGACGTAAATGCACCAACACTGGCTGTTAAGTGGAGGTGGGGAGAAACACAGACACAAAGACACACACACACACACACACACACACTCTCTCTCTCTCTCTCTCTCTCTCTCTCTCTCTCTCTCTCTCTCTCTCTCTCTCTCTCTATATATATATATATATATATATATATATATATATATATACACACATACATATATATATATACATACATATATATAAATAATACACATACACAAACACACAGAGACACACAGACACACACACATATGCATATATGGGTACAACAGTAAACAACAGTAAACAACATGAAATACGAAAACAAATGAGTTAAAAACGCAAACAACGAGAGAAAAAAAATAGAAAACAGAACAAGTAACAGAAAGAACGACCCTTCATCAGTTGTCGGCTGTCTTTTGAGCACTGATCGACACAATGGAAAACAGAACAAATAGCAGAAAGAACGACCCTTCAGTTGTCGGCTGTCTTTTGAGCACTGTAAGACAGTTGCTCCCATAAATACCAAAATAAAATTTTGGATTTATGGAGGGTCAAAGTTGGGAGCAAAAACAGGACAGGCTACAGATAACGGGGACTGGCCCTACTGGAGCTGAAAGTCTCTAGTCTCGATCCTACACGTAGGCGGCTTGCATGTGATAACCGCTCAATCAGAGACCTTGCACCAACTCTGTTGGGCGGTAGCTATGTTCGCGATTGGGCTGGCCTATTTAGGATTCCCGCAGCCCACCTCGAATGAAGAAGGCCCTAGAAAAGGTGGGCTAAACATCGGATGTTGCAACTCTACCCGGCTGGAACTCTAAAAAAAAAACTGCTAAGCCAGGGATTTCTGGAAGTTATCCATAGTTTCCGGCCTGAAAATCCCCCGGAAAAACTCGCCAGGTGATCCCTCCCGTCCACGACGACCAGGCCTTTCGAAGTACGTCGTCGCATTTGTCTCCACTTATCCCCAATAGAACTCCAAGGTGGAAATTCCAACGACCGCATTACCCGACTGACCGAGGGTTGTGAGCGCTTGGAGGCACTCTAGTCGCCAAGCGGCCTGCCTCGGTCTACGCCTGATCCATGACTGTAGCTCTGTCAAGGAGATGAGCTGCGAAAAAGCAGGTCCAACAAAGAGCGACCACACCTGATCACCCTTAAGCTATCACTGGAGATGTCGCAGCTTCAGCGCATGTCTTCGCATCATCAGCCACGGCATGCCCACTCCTCCACAAAACGGGTACTGACAGTAAATGGACCGTCTGACAAGCAGTACCTGTCCCCTCCACAAGGAATTATATATTATACCCATATTATATATATCGTGGAACTCCGTCGGTTACCACAACGAGGGTTCCAGTTGACCCAATCAACGGAACAGCCTGCTTTTGAAATTAACGTACAAGTGGCTGAGCACTCCACAGACACATGTACCCTTGACGTAGTTCTCGGGGAGATTCAGCGTGACACACAGAGTGTAACAAGGCTGGCCCTTTGAAATACAGGTACGACAGGAACAAGAAGAAAGAGTGAGAGGAAGATGTAGTGAAATAGTACAGCAGGGTTCGCCACCATCCCCTGCTGGAGCCTTGTGGAGCCTTAGGTGTTTTCGCTCAATAAACACTCACAACGCCCGGTGTAATCATCGAAACCGCGACCCTACGCCGCAAGTCTGCTGCCCTAACCACTGGGCTATGGCGCCTCCACCTTAATATATATATATATATATATATATATATATATATATATATATATATATATATATATATATATATATATATATATATATATATATATATATATATATATATATATATATATATATATATAATTATGTCTATTTCTTCTATCTTAATGAATACAAATTCTTCTGATAGAATAAATGGGTTAATAGAAGCCAATGTAGCAAAGAACACAAAATAACTGTGGTTTAGTTCCTGTTTTTAAGGCAGGAACTCCTTGAAATTTTGGGTATTTGAGTATACTTAAGAATTTAAGGATTGGAGAAAACGCATGTTATAATTGCATACTTTATTCCTACATATGTTTCAAAGGATTACAACCTGTGTGACGTTTAAGATGATTCCCATGCTTTCCCTGATGAGAAGGTTACGATTTTAATATCAAAGATCCCTATGGATCACACAGGTTGTAATCCTTTGAAACATATGTAGGAATAAAGTATGCAATTATAACATGCGTTTTCTCCAATCCTTAAATTCTTATATATATATATATATGTATATTGCATAAATGAAGCTGAAAACAATATTCACAGTCTGTTACTCAGAGCTTCAAGTGTTCTATCATCGGACAGCTGTTAACATCATGATTGCAGTGTTCCGTAAGTTAGCACCGGTCTGACCATCGGTTACGTAAAACTCGGAATGAAGTGTTGCAAAGGTTCTCAGTTTCAATAAAACAATCATAATACCATTGTGTTTGTTTCAGCCTGGTTTATCCGTGTGTTATGCTTACGTCATGAAAGGGAAACAGGAAACGCAGAGAGAGAGGCCGGGAGAAGAAGGTCTGTATTATTAGCGAGAGTGAGAGAAAGAGAGAGAGAGAGAGAGAGAGAGAGAGAGAGAGAGAGAGAGAGAGAGAGAGAGAGAGAGAGAGAAAGTGTGTGTGAGAAAGAGAAGGTACACACACATACACACACACACACACACACACATTAATGTATACACATTTATGCATAGAAAAAGGCAAACACTATATATATATATATATATATATTAATAAATTATAGGGTGGCAAAGAAAATTTTAGAAATTTTATTTACCACCAGTGGCCTAGCGAGAGTAAAAACAGTCAATAGACTATGTATTATTCATTAGAAATGCATTTCTAATGAATATATATATATATATATATATGCATGTATCAAACACTAATGTACGTTTGCGTGTGTCTGTGTAGAAAATGGTGGTTGTCAGAAATAGCGAGAGGGAGTTGATTTTATTTTATTTCAGAAAATAATTTTATGTTATTATACTCTGTAATTGCCCTCTGAAGGAGTAGACCCTCTTGATCAAACTGGTGAACTAGCCTAGTTTGATGTATCTCTTGTTCATCTCAATGTTTATAATTCCTCTTTCTCCGTTTTTTTCTGAAGTACAGGTAAGCTACATTGCTTCGCTTCTTTTGACACTTGTCACAATCTTGTCCTTTCTTGCTCGAATTTAGATAAGTAATCTAATAGATATCTACTCGAGTGTCCGTTTAATAGATGTATTTTGTTATCTGTTTCTTTTTTCTTTTCTGCTACAATGTTTCCTTTTATTCTCTCCTGTGTTTATATTATAAACCTGATTGTCTAATTATATTTTAAACAATAGGTTATTGTTGATATCATGTTTCTTAAACAATTTGTTTGAGTATTCCTTTATCGTCGACTATGTTTTATTTCCTTACTCATATTCTATAGGTTTTATAAGAATGTTTCTAGTTTGTGCGACGAGATTCATTATAACTTGCGTGCGAGATAATTTATTCTGTCTATATCAAAATGAAGAGTGGCGTAATTTGAAACCGGTCATAAGTTTCCTTGGTTTCCGTATCCATATTTTTGATATTTCTACATTTTATTACAGTGAAACTTGCTAATTGGTTTCAAATTTTTGGTACAAGGCTAGAAAACTTTACTAATTTCTAATACAATTAGTGTATTTGTATTAATTATTGTGTCCTATTCGTAATAATAGTCTGATTTTCGTACGGTTTTCTGTTTAAATGTTTTCACTCATTAATTTACCGAATATTTTTTGCGTATTTAAATTTGTTTTACTGATACTTAAGATTCATTTCTTTATTAGTCGCTTGCTTATGTTTACTTCTTTGTGATTTTGACACACTTCTCAACTTCCATGTTCAAATGATTAGCTTTGCCGAAACTCTATTGTATGCATAACACCTCTCTGCTTAGTTATCTTTTGCGTGTAATTTTGAGTCATCCATAAACAAAAGTTCTCACTAAGGCTTGTCACTGTTAGATTAAGAAGCAAATAGGGATAGGAGTGGAGCAGTGAGGCTCCATCTTAATGAGTTTCGGCAACTGTTATTCTTTTCCACCAATGCATCTACTTTTCAGTTTTCCACGGCAAGACCGACATTTCGTTACACATTCAAACTTGCAGAAGTATATTTGCTTTCTGTTTCTTTAATTATACAGATGTGGAACTACTCTCAAAAGCTATTCTATAGTTATATTTCATGTTGAAATGCTTTTCTCTTCTAACGTTTTCTAATACTACTTTGGTATTTTATGGTACTTTAAGATATATTTTCTGATCATCTCCAGAGATCTTATCTTGTAATATCCTTATATCTTCAGACAAAAATTATAGCAACAAAAGTATTTTTTAAAGTTAAAACAATTTTCTCACTGGAATTCTCAATTTTCCTCCTGGAATCCTGAAATTCGTACCTCCGATACACACACACAAATACACGCGCGCACACACACACACACACACACACACACACACACACACACACACACACACACACACACACACACACACACACACACACACACACACACACACACACACACACACACACACACACACACACACACACACACACACACACACACACACACACACACATTGTTAACAGAAAACTATCCGGCCTGTAGAGCATAGATTTGGCAGTAACTAAAGCATTTAGAGAGAAATGCTGTTTTACTTGACAATACCCACCTTGATGGGATGTGGTTAGACCAATAGGTGTTGAAAGGTGTCTGGTTTCTTTTCGATATTTCACAAGTTTGCATTCTGCCAATTCCAGTTGTTGGGATATTTGCTTCGTTAATGTTAAGGTCATTTCCCCTCTTCAAATATTTCTCCATTCTTACTTACCCCCTTTCTTATTGAATCTCCTCCGTAATCCTCGTTGAGTTGTTGTTATAACAGACAACTTCCTTCCAAATGTCTCCACAATATTTCTCTACTTCAGGTTTTGTTGGTCATTCTTTAATCTCCATGTTTGAGTTACTTTAATCTTCTGTAGAAAGTTTTTAGGATTCTTTCAAATAGTTCTCTTTGTTTAAGGAAGCATTCACGCTTCTCAAATCATTTAATACCTCATGTCTTTTCTAAGTTATCTTGTCGTAATCTCTCGCTTATTGTCAAGAGTTACGTTTTCCTTTGATATTAAATTTCCTAAATTTTTATGTATTTGTTTTCTTATTCTAATATTTGGGGTTTCTTTGTCCCTTACCCTTGGTATTAATAGATTTATTTGTTTTCTAGAAATCCCTTGTGTTTTGCCATGTCATCGTTACAGGCCTGAGCTGAGTATCCAGCTTCTGTCTCAGGTGTATAACCGCTTGTAATTTTTCTCAGATTACAAACTAAACTGTGTAGATGAATGATTTGCCATTTCAAAGGTTAAATTTCGAAAGAAGCTTTCTTCAACTTATTTGAGCATCACTTGAAAGAGGAGGCGAGGGGTAGAGAGAGAAGCCCTGGCCTCGAGAAAATTTCACGACAGGTCGGTGACGGTGTCTGACATGGCGCGTTTGAAATGTTGAACTCTTGTGGATTGTTTACAAGTTGGATTCGGAAAGATGCATAATCAGTGTCCCACTCTCACCCTGCCCCAAATTCCTTCCGAAAGTTATCTGCTTTCGGTAATTCAGTTATTTACTTAGCGAATTTATATTTTCAAAACTTTTAAGATATCGATGGAATAACATTTTTGTTGTGAAGGTGTTACTAAGCCAAACATTCTGTGTCTGCTTTTCATTCATATCACATTTTCCAGTGCCAGTCGATACCATCGACACAATTTCTCACTGGAACTCCATTTTATTGGCCCCAATAGGGTTTGAACTCAGATCGTAAAGAGGCGGAGAAAATACTGCAGATCATTTCTGCCCGACACATAACAATGCTGTCAATCTACCGCCCTCAATAAATTTAAAACATATACGAGGTGGTGCTGAAAAGTTCCTAGCTTTAAGGGTGTCGCGAAAGGGCTGGTTTGATGCCCAACTTTCTGAGTTCTTTTACAAGGCTTAGAAAAACTGAAGGGCCACTGTAATAAGTGTGAATCTGAGAGGGGAATACGTTGAATAAAATCATAATCAACTGATGTTTCTGCATTTTCTTTTACCCAAAACCAGGAACTTTTGGGTAACCCTTCGTAAGTCTGCATCTTTTAATCGTTCCCAAGGCGCATCTTATTACGAGGACTGTTTCTATTTCCAACCCCCATATTCTGGTTATTTATATTTCCAGATACTTATATTTGAATAGTTTCTCCATTTGTTTTAGAAATACATTATCGTCTGTCGGGATTGACATTTCGATTATGAATCTCCTCCAAGAGTTTGGCTCAGCCATCTTCGTAGTGTTTTTTTCCAAGACTGAGTCGCCGGAGACAATGTGCTTGTTTTTATTCTTCCTAACCTCCACTGTGAGCACTGGGATCGATGTAATCGATTTCCCCCCTCCTGCGAAATTCCTGGTTTATTATTTTTATTAAAGTGATAGCATAGCAGGATCATTAAAATATCGGACAATATGCCTTAGGATATTTATTTAGGCCTTTTATATTGTGAGTTCAATTGCAATTGAGGTTAACTTTGGCTCCTCACTCCTCGATGGTCGATAAAATGAAAAAAAAGTCAAGTAGTAGGGTTGATAGTATCAACTAAACTTTTTCCCCATAATACTATTGATGCTGTTTCTTAACGACAAACCATTACTTCACAAAGAGACGTGAATAATCAGTGAGCAGGGGTTCTCTACCGGGGTCCATATGGCCGTTGGTGGTCCATATAGGATTTTCTTATTAAGATTGATATGCAATGCATTGCTTACAATACACAAAATATTCTAATAAAAAAATTCAATTATTAATAATATCTACTTATACAAAAAACAGTAGAATTTTTCTTTATACACATCAAATGGCTATGGGGTCCAGTGGAGTAAAATAGGAATCATAGGTAAAAATGGTTGAGAACCATTGAGTTAGAGCCTTATTTGTTCCGAGCCTTCACGTTCCGACTTCAGTCGAAGTGTTACAGTAACGAAACAGTCAAATATTGAGGTAGATCTAATCGAATGCTAACGCACCATTCAATAAAAATTTCTGATCTAGTATTAAAAGCATTATTATTTCATTTGAGCATCATTTTCTTTATGAGACGACGGAAATACGCTGTATTTTAAGGGAAGAGGGGAGCCTGTATTTTGTTATATCTGTCTATTTCTCAAATGCATGAGAATGAAGCAAAAGTCAATCCTCACTTACTTAGACTCGACGATTCACGTGACACGATGGAAGCGCCTTTGTAGTCAACTCCCTTAAATTACACTCCACAGCGTGAAATAGAGAAAGAGCGTTGTCCAAAGTAGTTCTTGATATAAAGAAAGACAAAATGCTCATGGCTGCCACATTCATCATAGGTCTGATAAATCAGAGTTGAGTTAAGGCTAAACATTATCATTCGTCAATAACAGCAACAAAACCAATGACAACAATAGCAACAAAATTGAAACAAAATAGCAGCAAAAACAACAACAACAATATATCAGGAGCCTTTTCTGTGTTAGCGATGATTGACCATCTTTGCGAGTACCGCAGAATATGTTTGGATTTACTAAAAACACATTGAAGGCAATAACGCGTTTTCTTTTCTTATTGTAATTGAAGGTCACATGGTGCAAACCCATAACGTTGATTTTATTTTTATAACTTCGTCTTGAAGAAAGGCACCAACAACGATCATGGCAGACCCATCCATATCGGTGAGATCAATGCTATTTATGACCAACAAGCAGATATCTTGAAGAAAACACGCGGGTGGGAAGGGACTTCCAGTGCTTTGAGGAAAACATCATTGCAAGCTAGAAGTGTTAACTGTCTAAGCCATTCCTAAGATTACACTGAACAGCGAATGAACCTACGAGTAGCAGTGAATGTCTCCGCTGTACAGCAATAAGGCCTCTGTTATCTTATTTTCTGAAATCCTAGCAATGAAAAAATACAGCTGTGTACATTGATTTATTTTTCAATATAGCCTCATGTCTTTATTCCAGTCTTTCAAAACAAGAACCGGCAGATTTAACAACAGTTTTCTTCCTATCTTATTGCCGTACATATCCTGTATCAACAATTATCTTGAAAAAACTACAAAGATCAAGTATATATATTTAACACTCTATGCCCTATTGTTATTGTTTTAATGTTAACTATATTAGATGTGTTATTAACCTCTAAAGTTCTCAGTAAACTTTATCAGACCACATTTCAGTCTAAGTACTATATTACTGTGTATGATAATAAAGCCATTTAGCAACAGGCCTCTTTACCATAATGCGGAAATATCTTAAATGAAAAAAGAGAGAAAAAATAACTAGAAAGCTATTGAGTGCATATATATATATATATAATTAAGCACTGTGTTCTTTTGTTACTGTTAACTACGTATTAGTTAATATTAAAACAATTACGTAATTCCAATGTATGTACAGACAAACCACCGATTTTTCGATATCCTTGCTTCCAAATCCTTGACAGATTAACTGTTTTGCTGGATTATCCGTACTCACATAATCCTTTCTACTATAGGAACAAGGCCTGAAATTTGTAGAGACGAATAAGTCGATGACATCGACCCTATTATTCAGCTGGTACTTATTCTATCGACCCCGAAAGGATGAAAAGCAACGTCGACCTCGGTGGAATTTGAACTCAGAACGTAAAGGCGGTCCAAATGCCGCTATGAATTTTGCTCGGCATGCTAACGGTTCTGCCAGCTCGCTTTGTGTAATAATGACAACTATATTCCTTTCTACTCTAAGCACAAGGCCCGAAATTTTTGAGGAGGTGGGAGCAGTCGATTAGATCGACCCAGTACGCAACTGGTACTTAATTTATCGACCTCGAAGAATGAAAGGCAAAGTCGACCGCGACGGAATTTGAACTCAGAACATAATGACAGACGAAATACTGCTAAGCGCCGGCGTGCTAACCTTTCTGTCAGTTCACCGCGTTTACTGTTTGTGTACTAATGACAACTACATTACAATGTTAATAATACCATCACTGTTAACAATACTAAGTGCCTCTGCACCTTACAGTGACCGCTAGCAAATTACATTTAAATGTATGTATCATGTTTCTATATATGTTAATTAAGACATTTCACAGCATCTCTACATCTCTAAGGATATATCTTATTGTGACCGCTAGCAAATGAATATTTCAACGCATGTATCACATTACTACGACACCCAATGCGCTGAGCAACGTAGGAGTAGGTAAAGCTAAAACCACATATATACATATGTTAATCAAGGCATTTCAGAACAGTCTCTCTATCCCAGAGCTCTATCTTTCTGTTTAAAACCAAATTTCCAACTCAGTTAGGAAGCTACTGTACTTTCTTCACAAAGATCGCGGGTTCAAGCTCATGCTTATATACTTTCTCTAATCTTTCAATGTGTTACCAACGTATTATCTCACCTTATTAAATGCGAAATTTTGCAGACGTCCTTGTATATGTGTGCGTGTATATTTTTAACGACTAAATCAAAGGTCTTCCAGTTGTTACAACTGTATGGTTTTTAGTTTCAGTAAAAGGGTAGCTAGGACTACATAATCTGATTTTATGCTCTTTTTAGGATGAAGCAAAATAAAACAATCAAGAACAGTAGGGCCTATTTGGAAGAGATTTGACTGCTATGTCTTGTATAGGACGATCGTGTTGGATTGCCAGCATCTATCGAAGTGAAAAGATATTTTGTGATATTTCTTCGGTTCCTTAAAATAAAGTACCAGTTTAAGATCTAGGATGCAGATAGTTCGTAGCGACGAAGAATCTACTGAAAAAACTGCTGGTGTTATACCTAAATTAGAAACAATTATTATTATTAGGAGGAGGAAGTCGGACGCAATTATTGATGATTCTTCCGTATTGAGTTCAAACTACGCGGAGATAAACTTTGCCTTCCATCCCTTTTGGGCTAATACATTAAGTACCACTTAGGCACTGGGGTCAATGTAATAGACTAGTCTTCTCTCCCGTCAAAATTTCTCGTCTTTTGCCAAAATTAGAAAGAAAATTATTGCGAGGAGGAGGAGGACGATATGTTCGGATGTAAAATAAAATATGCAATGATATTTCAAAAATATGAATAGGAAAGTTTTTCTCAATAGGATTTAAAGTCAGTTCGTAAAAGGATGTAATTAACTTCCTCGAGGTATTTTGCCCGCAAATCGACAGGTTCTGTCAAACCACATCCACAAGAAGACAGTCATCAGTAATAATGGCCTGAACAAGACAACAGAATAAATAAGGGAAACAATTCCGTGTGAAATTTAATTACGTCACTTGACATTCTTCTTTTATCATTCTGTCAGAAGCAGCCATGGAAGTGATTTTCAAACAGAGTGCCACATGTTTCGCAAATTTCTAGAGCTATGATTTAAGTCTTTAGAAAAATCTATATTAACGTTAGACTGTCTTGAAAACGGAGTTATTCATAATTTTATTAAATGCGAATATGATTAATAAAAGAAGGTAAACAATTTTCGATAATTTTCAATTTTTTAGTTGTTCCAAAAATTTCCATGCAAGGGGCGCCCATGATTATTTATCTTATGCCAAGTGTACCACGAAGTGAAAAAGATTGAGAGCCATTGATCTCTACGCGATTTCCTCAAAATTATTTGATCTCGTTACGTTAGAAATCTTTTTTTATTATTTTATAATTAGTGTAGTTGCATTGCCGTCGACGGAGTATTTGGATATGCTTGTGTTGAGTCCTGTTCCTGAAATAACAAACTTTTAATTTCCTTCAGCTCTTCTTTTAACTGCAAATAGAACCTCTAAAATAAAATATAAATCAACCACGGGGATTTACCTAAATATTCTTTTTCTACAAAGAAGTATTAAAAAACTATACAAAGTGAGAGGTGTCAACCAGCGTCAGCTGAACAATTCGAGTTAAATGGGCTTTGAATGGGTTTGAAAGGGGGAAAGAATTAGTTTTAAAGAGAAAAAAATGGAGCAGGAGGTCTTTTATTTCGTTAGTTGTTTTCATTTTCAACAAGATTCAGAATCCGACTTTTGAGTATCTACGAATACCTTGTTTTAATGAAATTGTAAGTTTATAAAGAAAACACAAGACATTGCTATCTTATCTTTGTGGTATGGAGTAACGAATGTTCTTGAATTGGCCATTACTCTATTCATCTAAGTTCGCTTCTCAATGACAAATATTTTCTGTTTCCTTTTATGTTTGAGTGTTGGATTTTTTGTCTGACTTTTAGTTGTTGGAATTAAAGTCCTTTCATTTTCGCTTCCTTTTAGCATTATCTTTTAAATTCTTTTATCCTATTTAATAATATTCTATTAATATTATTATTATCATCCATAGGCTGGTGGATTGGACGACTTATTAGAACATTGGATAAATGCCTTGCATATTTTTTCCTGGCTATTTTACATTCTGAGTTCAAAACACACTGGGAACAACTTTGACTTTCATCCTTCTAGAAACCGAAACCATGAAGCAATAGTCAAGTCCTGGGGACAGATATTAATCGACTGTCTCCACCAACTTTCTGACATTTCCCTATGTTAGAAACAAAGATCATTATATTCACTTAAACACTCACCCACCACAAAGGAAACTAACAGATGGTAGAATTGAGTAAGGGTAACTTACTTTTTGGTATTTTGGTATTTAGTTTCCTCTCTATATAATCCTGAGTTCAAACTTCACCAGTATCGGTTTTACAAATGTACCTTCTCGTTACTTTCTGAATTGATAGTTTAAAGAATTATTCATACGGAAAATAAATCGACTATATCCAAAAAGCTAATACATTTTTTAGTGTCACTTCGAGATTTCAAAATACCCAATCCTCCAGTCATCAGTGCGTGGTATGCATGGACTTTAAGATGGTCAGTTTTCTCTTGGGGCAACAAAGTGAATACACCAAATATCCAAAACTTTATTATGTGTATGGGACAGCAGAGCCAAGGGAAAAAATTTTGGTGATGAAAGAATGACTGCAGCGAACATTAGTTTCAGAGTATTTTAATGTGGTTGAAGAGCCTTTAGTTTAACTAGAAAGAAAAAAAAAAATTCCTACCTCCGCTCCATATCAAACTTGGCATTATGAAGCAGCTTATATAAAGATGGGCCATGCATTCACTACATCTGCAGCGGAAATATAAAAGATTGCGTATTTGATGGACTTCAGATGAGAAAATTGATGAAAGATAGGAACTTTGTAAATTCAATAAATTGCACTAAATTACCAGCATGGAATTAACTTGTAATAGATGGGCAGTAAGAAAGCAGCCAGCTATGCCGAAATAGTCGACAATATGCTGGAGAATTTTCGAAAGTTGAGAGCAAATATGAGCATAAATCTGTACTATCTCCACAGTCACCTTCATAAATCAATTGAAAAACTTGCCGACACAAGTGACGAGCAGGGAGAACGTTACCTCCATGAGATAAAATTCAATGGAACAAACAAGACAACTGGGACTTTCATATGATGGCGGACTATTGTTGGAACTTGTCTCGTAATCTTGCTGAGGTTCACCGCTAAAGAAAATCATCCAAACGCAAATACATGGGAAATTAGGCATAAACAATGGTGTAATTTATCTGTCGGAATTTCTGATTTTTATTAGTTTTCGAAAAACATTTTGGTTTTGAAAAGAAACCAATTTCTATGTATGTTTGTATATCTTTTCCTTGATAAGTTGTTTTATTGAAAAATACAATGAAATTGTATGAATGCAGTATCTGAAAATATTTACAAGATGGTAGTAAATAGCTGTCATTTTTGGATTCTATGTGTCAAAAATACCTTAATTCAAGTCCAAAGTTTTGATAATAGAGAAAAGAAGTAATTTTTGTTGGCCTGTATTACTATGACTGATAAGGCGCCAATCTGACAGAATTGTTAGAGCATCGGAATAAAAATGTTTTGTGGTATTAGTTTCGACTCTTTGCGTATCAATTGAGCACGGGGGCTGATATAATCGGCCATCCATTCTGCTAAAATTGCTAGCCTCGAGCCAAAACTTGAAACCGTTAATTATTAATATTTTTCGTCTTACCCATGGTGAACAATTAGTGCTTTACTCTCTTACTTAGAGTCACTCCAATGTGAACTTTATCTTACATCTTTCCATGCTGTATATACTGATAATCGTTAAAATCAACAAAATCCCGCCTAATAAAATTTGAGGCCTTCTGTCTAAGTTAAAAGCCAGTCGACTTATTTTCGTTTGGCTCGTCTGACGTTAGTAGGTAGCAGAAATGGTAGACTGAAGGACGAAATATGCAGTACTTCTTAATGTTTCTTTTGTAGCATCCCTCGTTTATGCCTTGTGTAAGCTTCGTCTTTCATCCATCTTGAATCATTACAATAAATGAGTAAATGTAATCGATAATTCCCCAAATATGTCATTCGATTTCCTCTCAATTTTTTAACCATGAACCAATAACAGAGCCTGAGGGTGGTTACACAAACTGCCAGAAGAACAGCCAAAATTTTGCTCAAACCAAAAGACGTGATAGTCACACTTACGCAGATATTTCATTGCAAGATTCTGTTAGCCCATCGTTCAACTAATATCCATTACTGGAAAAAATAATGTGTGTGTGAGAGAAGTACTTGATACATTATTTATCCAAGCTGAAATGATAAAAGACAAAACCGACCTCGTGGGGGGCTTGATTTCTGAATGAAGAGAGCCAGCACAAATACTACAAAGCATTATGTCCGACGTTCTAACAGCTCGACTAATTCTTCGCCATCATTAATACATGAAAAGGTTGCATTCTACACCATGCCATTCCTCTACCGCTATTGCATGATATCTTGGCAGACGATAAAAAAAATAGAAGAAAGAATCACAAAATGTTTAAAATAATTGATACAAATTGAATAAATACAACATGAAGTTTGGTTCTTTGAAAATTTTCTTGAAATAGAAAAATGTGGAATCAGACATTCAGAGCATCAAATGGTAAATTGCACAACTTTATTTGATCTTTCTTTTTTTGATATATTAAAAAAAATCTTAATGATGTATATGGGTATTCGTGTGCGCATATGTGTCTATAAATTATACGAGTTTAAGCGTACGCCAGTGTACATGCGTACGTTTACGAGTGCGCGTACGTGTACACACAGACACACGCTCGCGTGCGTGGCAGTGTGTATGTGCGTGTATCTTTGTATGTGTATATGTTGGATAGATTTCGCGGCAGGCTTCAATATAAAACAAAATGAAATTTTCGAAATACGAGACGAAAAATGGGAAAGATATGAAAAAGAAAAAAAAATCATAAATTTTGTAAATTTGAAAATCTTTCAATAAGAAAGAAGAAATTAGGGAATAATACTAATACAAATAATAATAAACTTAAAAGAAATGTTATTTTATGTTTCGTCCTTTTTCCATTTCCTTTCGTTTTTCCTTAATCAAGGAAACGTAATAGCCGGGTTTAACACCACCTTGTGGTTTTCGCCTGCCATTACAAGAGTCCACTATATTGCAAGTATTACATGAGCCAGGTCTCCATAGAATCATGGATGTCATATGCATTAAGATCTCTTCCGCCTATTACTCCCATCCCTCTAGATTCAGATGCCCTGTTATAAGATAATTGGTACTTCTTCTCTATCACTCTTTCCGTTTCTGTCTTATGGATGGGAACCTGTAACAGTTTAAAGGAACATTAGGGCCATGACCCTTACTAGTCATGGACGGTTCGTGAAATACCACGACGTTGCCACTTCCTGCAGACACAGAAGGTGAAACGAGAAAAAACAAACTAAAATATTAAATCAAAGGTGGAAAAAAAATGTGATTTTGTGAATAAATGACAGAAAATCAGAGAAGCTTTCAGAGCATTTCAAATAAAGAAAAGTTGGTTTCTGTTTTTCAAACTACTACAAAACATGACACTTCGCAATTTCGAATAAATCTTTAAAGAAAAATACTAAAAGACAATACAATAAAAGTGACAAACAAAGTACAGAAACAATAGTGGGGGTGTGATGGAAGGAATAGGACATTCTCGTATGGAGAGAGAAGAAACGAAACATTTGAAGAGCATGGAAATACAAGGAGCAAAACGTATGTATGCATGTCTGTCTGTTTCTCTTTCATTATATATATATGTTTGTGTGTTTATATATACGCACATACATACACGCTCATATGAATATATATATATATATGTGCCTATATACGCACACAGGCGTGTGTATATGTGTGTATGTATATGTGCTTGTTTGTGTGTGTACAGAGCATCAATAAAATAATGGAAGAAGAGGAAAAGATCAGTAGAACGTAAAACAAGGAAAAACTTAAATTGGTTAACAAGACCGCTTGCTGCTGTCTAGACAACAAGTACAACAACAACAAGAAGGAAAGAAAAAGAAAATACCTCCACAATATCCCACATAAAAAGAAAAGAGTTTTGCAAAGCAAAAACAAAAAAAATATCAAATCAACAAAACATCGGGAAAATAAAATAGAATAAGGTAAAATAAAAAGAAAAAGACAACTAATAATACAAACCAAGACCGTTAGTATTGCTGAAGTAATAAAAAGTGTAAGCGTGTAGGTGGAAGGCAAAAAAATAAAGAAAAAAGCGGTTGGGATGGGAAGGTGGTGTTGCATATATTTGAAAGAAAGGAAGTTTATAATTCCTTATCACCCAACATACAGAAGGAAAGCAGCTGGGATGTCATAGCAGAAGGATAAGGTCAAACGAGGGGAAAAGAGTTTCACTTCTTTTTGTTATATATATAATTTTATTTCCTAAACGACGTAGTTGCTGGACTCACAATTGTTTTTTATATGTTTTATTTCATATATTTTATTTCATTTGTTTTTATTACTGATCAGTGAAGGTTTATGTGTTCGAAATGTTGTTAACTTTGAAGCTTTGTAATTGCTTTCTGTTGTTTTAATTTTACAATTTTTTTAATACTTTGGTTTTTACGTTATTTTGCATATTTTATATTAGTTTTGGTGGTGGTGGTGGGAGTGAGAGAATTTCGAGGTTTATTTTCTGGCTTTGATTTTTTAAAAGATATTTTAAGATCGCATTTTACGATTTGTATGTACATATTGCGTTTTACCACTTTCCTCGTTTGTGTCTGTATGTTTGCCACTGTCTTTCTTTGTATAAACACTCTTACACACAAATGTGTGTGTGTGTACTGCCCTAACTCTTCGAAACGCCAGTGTTTTAATGGTGGCAGCTGATGAAAGATGTGTTCTCTACGTGGCCATGTACATGTAGATGAATGTATGTACATACATGTGCATATATATGCATATACTCATATATTGTTTGTATATATATATATATATATATATATATACACATAGGCACATATGAGCGCGCACACGTGTGAATATGTGTGTATATTTATACATATATATGTGATATACATGCATATATTTAATCGAAACACCCATACACCTATATGTATTTACATCTATACGCAGATACACTCACACATACACACACACTCATACCTGCGCGCACGCAGCCACTTATACACCTACGCATAAACTGGAGAAAATAATAGAATCAATAAATTTAAAATCACATCAAACTACAATAGAATATTGATATCCAATAAAACATATTCTGCTGTAAAACATTAGTCGCTGAAGCCTAAATCTACACATCTATTGAGCAAAGTGAATTCCTCATAAAACGTGTTTTGAGTTGGACTCACAACTAGACATTATAAGCTGTGCGATCGATTACACACACACACGGCATTATATCCACTCGTCCATCTTTGCCACCTGCTATTGCTGGGAGGGTAGAATCCTCATGTACCTCCTCAATAGGGTCCTATCAGAAAAGCAAACGCCATTGCACTTTCCTGCTGGATTCCCAAGTGCGACCAACGGAGACTATTGATGTTATCCTGTCATCTACTTCTTCCTAATTTTACTTGTTTCAGTAAAAACATACAGGCGTACCGCCTTGAAGAATATTTCGTCGAATGAGTCGACCCCAGTGCTTTTTTAAAGTCTGGTACTTATTCTATCGGTCACTTTGGGTGAACCGCTAAGTTACGGGGAAGTAAACACACCAACACTCTCTGTCAAGCGGTGGAGGCAGAAGACAGACTTATACACAATGACACGAACGTACATATATATATGTTTGCGTGCTCCCGCATGGCTACAGCCTTCGAGCAAAAACGTATAAAAGAATATGTGTATGCGACGGGCTTCTTTCCTTTTCCTCTACCAATTCCACTCACAAAACTTTGGTCAGTCCGGGGTTATAGCAAAGTACACTTGCCTACGGTACTACGCGGTGGGACCTTAGGCACACAGCCACACCTGCCCTACCTGCTGGTTAGTTTGCCTTGAGCAACCTGTTTTGCGATTCCTTACCGCTATATTCCAATCACATGCCTGTAGTATCGAAGATGTGACCTCTCAATGCGGGGAAATAGCCGTTCGACCTGAAGTGGCTCTCTCATCTCCGACCTGCACAAGCTGTAGAGTTATGCTATATCAGAGCTCCTTTGGATATCATACTACAACCTAATTAGATCTTCTAAATACAAATATTTAATATCAGCCATGAAAAATTATATGTAAATTATTTATTCAGTTAACAACCATGGTAATTGTAACAGTTTACGCATTTGTTCGTTGCTGGTTAATTGTATTTTCCTTAACAATGATACTGACTATGAATGTTATAAAATAAAAATTTGTTTTATGACAATCAGAAATATTGATTCACGATTTATTAAAATTTAACTGCAATAATGTTGTTTTAAATGAAATACTTGTTCAAACAATGCTTAATATTGGTTTCATAAATATTTATTTTCGATCTTGTATAATCATTTTAGGCCAATTCTGTAATGCAACGTTCGGTGCTTGACTGCATCTTCTCAAATCAACCAACCACAAACAATTAACCAATGAAAGACATCCTATCAAATAACTCAAGAAATGGTCAACATACCAAATATCTAATCAAAATCCAACAAAGAAAGAATCCACCAACTAAAAGAGGCAACAAAACCCAAGAAACAACGAAATAGTCGTCCAACTAACCGTCTAAAATAACTAACCAACCAATCGACTAATTAGCCATCTAACCAACCTATTAAACAACAAATTGAAGAAATAATCAACCACTTGCCAGCCAGCTAACCATCCGTCCGTTCGTCCGTTTATTCATTCATCTGTTTAAAGACAGAACCAACTGATTAAGCAATTAGCCATTGACTCATTCATCCAGCCAACCAACCAGCCAACCAGCAAGATGTTTGTATGTGGGGGGAGTCTATAATTGTTTTCAGAAAATATAATGTTATTGAAGGATTCATGTGACTGGTACCCCATCGATTACAAGGACGCAGGTTCCAGTTGATCCAATCAACGGAACAGCCTGCTCGTGAACTTAACGTGCAAGTGGCTGAGCACCCCCCTCCCCGGACACGTGTACCCTTCACGTAATTCTCGGGGAGATTCAGCGTCACACAGAGGGTGACAAGGCTGCCTCCTTGAAATACAGATACAATTCATTTTTGACAGCTGAGTAGACTGGAGCATCGTGAAATAAAAGTATCTTGCTCAAGGACACAAGGTGTCGGCGGGAATTGAACTCACGACCTTACGATCTTGAACCGATTACCCTAGAAAAAAATCAAATGAAAACGATTTCCGTCCGATCCGAAGTTGAATACACAGTGTGACCATCCGATTTGCTAGAAATAACAATCAAATCCCCTTAAATATCATCAACCAACTGTCTTAAAAAGAGAAGGTTACATTACAGAATGTTGTCTTAGATTTACTATATCTGAATGAATAGAGCAAATCACAAGGTCATCACAGCTAGAATGTCTTTGATTGAAGCTTCATTCCATGTTACTGGCGACCAAACAACAAGAATAAACTTTTGCTCGCTTCTCCAAACAGAGAGACATTTCCACAACAGGAAATAAAACAAAAATTTAAATAAACTAAATCTTTCTATTACGTTTATATTTTATTTCAGTCATTGGACTGCAGCCATACTGGAGCGTTTTCGTGGAACAAATTGATCCCCCAAGTTATGTTTTCTTTTTTAAAAGTTTGATACTTCTTCTATTGTTCACTTTGGCGGCACCGCTAGGTTACAGGGATATAAACAAACCAACACAGGTTGTGAACCGGGGGTGATAATAGGTGACAAAAGAAAGACATACGAGCACACACACACCTATATATATATATATATTCTTTTACTTGTTTCCGTCATTTGACTGCGGCCATGCTAAAGCACCACCTTTAGTTGAAAAAATCAAACCTAAGACATATTCTTTGTAAGCCTAGAACTCATTCTATCGAAATCTTTTGCCGAATCGATGAGTTAAGGGGATGTAAACATATCAACATCGGTTGCCAAGTGATGGTGGTGGGGTGAACACAGATACATAAACATACGTATATATACGACGGGCTTCTTTCAGTTTCCTTATACCATATTTCTAAAAGTAGTGTACGATTTCCGAGTGATTTAGCTACCATTTTTTTCAGCTCTAGTACTACTCAGAAGCTCCGCGTTGTTGTTTTAACTATAACATATCGAAGGTGCATAGCGTATTGGTTAGGATACTCTGTTCACGATCTAACGATCGTGAGTTCGATTCTCAGCGGC
The DNA here is from genome assembly GCF_046866305.1 of Octopus bimaculoides. Classification (NCBI taxonomy): domain Eukaryota; kingdom Metazoa; phylum Mollusca; class Cephalopoda; order Octopoda; family Octopodidae; genus Octopus; species Octopus bimaculoides. The sequence continues at coordinate 33,891,270 of NC_142947.1, read as the reverse complement.
CCGTTGTGTCCTTGAGCAAGACACTTTTATTTAGAAATATGAAAGATATTAGGCAGTGAAAGCGACTAAAGACGTTCGCTGTGACCTGCAAGAAACACGAAAACCTTCTTCAAATTAAAACCTATCGTCTTTGAATAGGACATAAATGGTAAAACTAGAGTGTGTACCGCTGAGGATAGCCATTGTATTTGTTAGCGCCTGCCCCTCGATCTATACAAGGTTTCACAGTAAATGTATAGGTGCCATCCGGGGTGATGTCCCTCATTGTCTCCACTACCCACCTTTCTAGAGAACATATTCAACCAACGATGGGGCTTCCGTGCAGTCGCCTGGATTCGTAGCAAAAGCAACAAAAGCTCCCTCAAATCCCTTCGTTGTATCTTGAAATAAAAGTAGCACAGGAAAGAACGAGAAAACACTGGATAATGGAACTTAAGTTATAAAATATCTGGCGAAAGAAGGAACGAAAAAGCATGATGGTTACGGTTGGAATGCCTTTGATTGTAGGATCGGGACTGATTGAGGACTAAAAAGCAACACTAACAACAAAAATAAAAAGGGAAGCAAAAAATGCATGCAAATAATTAGACGATTTTGTTGGTGAAATGTGAAGAAAGAAAAAAAAAAAACGGCAAATATGTCTAAGTAAACTATGTGTCGCTTTGTTGTTATAGTAATTGTTTTATATATTTTTATGATGTTTTAAGTGATTTTTTTTTATTTGTCATTGTTTCTAATTTCGTTGGAAAAATACGGAGGAGTTGGCGGTGCTGGTGATGATGGGAGAGGTTAAGAAGAAAGAAGAGAATGGTGTAATAGAGCGAGCGAGCGAGAGAGAGAGAGAGAGAGAGAGAGAGAGAGAGAGAGAGAGAGAGAGCGAGAGAGAGAGAGATGACGAAACCTTACAGGATTGAGATCGTCATGTAAGGAATCGTTATGCCGTGGCTGTGTGGTAAGTAGCTTGCTTTCCAATCACATAGCTCCGGGTTCTGTCCCACTGCGTGACACCTTCGCCAAATGCCATCTACTATAGTCTCCCACACACACACACACATACATATTCAACTGAATAAATAAGTCAAACGAAAACCAACAGTATTACCGTATTTACTATCAAAATACATTTATTTTCATTCTTTTATCCTTCAATTTCAACTTTTCTTTTCTCTGGACATGTTTTCTTTTCCTTTCTTGATTTTTTGGGTATCTTCATCTCCTGTGCTTTTTCTCAGTCCTTTTTCTTTAATCTTCGTAAGTCTTATATCTTCCTTTCTTTCCATTCTTTTTCTCCTACAATCCCAATTCCTCATTCTGTATAGTAAATTCTGTCTCACTTTTGTCTATATTCTTTCTTTCTTTCTTTCTTTCTTTCTTTTCTTTCTTTCTTTCTTTCTTTCTTTCTTTCTTTCTTTCTTTCTTTCTTTCTTTCTTTCTTTCTTTCTTTCTTTCTTTCTTTCTTTCTTTCTTTCTTCCTTTCTCGAGCATGTATCAGTTCTATGCAATATCGACTGAAATTTGTAACCGGAAACCTTTAAAACAACATTGGTCTTAATTCAGCAGTTTATTTAATTCTTTGTTACTTTTGTGACGACAGCGAAGTATCAAAAACAATAGGGCACCGGAGTAATTCCTCTCAGAATTCAGTTACTTCATTTGTTATTTTATATACCACCAAATTACGGGCAGGAAGCATTTAATCTTATAAATAACTGTATCTGAAATGCATCCAAGAGGCACAGTTATGGTTATGACTTTATTTTTATAGCAGACCACTAGTTGCTCATGCAGCTTCTTTTGTACAGGTCCCTCACGTTGTCAGAGGAAAAAACTAGTGTTGACACGTACTCAGAAGGTAAAGAGGCGAAACAAGTGATAAAATTCACCCATTCACCGCTACAGCACTTCCACCAGTTCACTGTCTCTAGATTGGTATTCGATTTTTATTGTAACTGGAAGGATGAAAAGTAAAGTTCAGCTCAGTGGGACCCGATCGTTGAACAAGAACGGGATTAATAAACAAAGTAGCGTTCAAGTACTCGGGTTAATAGACTGTTCCATCGTCCCAAATATCTGGCATTATGTACGTATAAGGCGTAATAAAAATAATTTTTTCACAATCATCGAAGCGCGAATCGCCCCGCACTACCACTGGTCCGTGAGATGGTTGTGATCTGTAAACAGTTTTGAGCAGGAACCGGAAAGAGAAGTATGAACACTCAATGCGCATGTATGCACTGAATTCATAAAGCGTAAGAAAAGAGTACAAACACAATGCGTTGTGAAAATAAAACGGAGGAGAAGAATAAAAACGCAACATCAAAAAAATTGAATGATGGTTTGCACGACACGTCTGACACCACTAGAACGCAGCTTCGCCAAAGTTACCTTGTTTCTACTATAGGCACAAAGCCCGACATTTAGGGAAAAGCCTAATCGATTAATTCAACCCCAATACTTGACCAGTAATTTATTTTATAGATCCGAAAGAATGAAAGCCAAAGTTGAGCATGGAGGCATTCAGCATCAAAGCGTTAAGACGGACGAAATGCCGTTAAGCATATTGTCTAGCACAGTAACGAATTTAATAATAATATTGATAATAATAATAATAATAATAATAATAATAATAATAATAATGATATTAATGCTAATAATAATTATAAATGCCCTGATGCAGTACCAGGCAGTGGCTCTCAAGGATTCTGATCTTAACTGATTGGAAATGTTATCATGTACATTGTTTTGTCTTGATATAAAAGACGGGCTCCAGCAAATATTCTGCTCTATACCACAGATTTGCCTGTCAGTTGCTTGACGTTAACCTGTTGAGTAAGTCCCTTAGTGGGTGACGATATCTGCATCTCTGACTACGAGCAGAAGTTGGGGAGCACCATAGCCATGTATTGAGAGGAATTCTTTGGGGGTTGGATAATTCCCCTCTGGAAGCATGAGTACTTTGTTCAACATTCTTAAACAACCCTTATTCAGGGACCTTTTGAGCGGGATGGGCTACTCGACCTGAACAAAATTCTAACTGGATCCCACCTGCGAGGTCATGCGCTGTTAATCTTGATATGAGATCACTATGTCACGCATATATGGTTGTGATGCATGTGCCTGGTGTACCCTTATCAGACGGGTAGTCATGATGTGTATACTGGGCTTCGTATATTTTACACCAGTATCACTTTGATGGCATACACTGCTCTCACTCAATAATAATGATAATAATAATAATAATAATAATAATAATAATAATAATAATAATAATAATAATAATATCTACTATAGACATAAGGCCTGAAATTTTGGTGTGGGGGCTGGTCGATTACATCGACCCCAGTGCGTAACCGGTACGTATTTCATCGACCCCGAGTGGATGATAGGCAAAGTCGATCTCGGTGGTATTTGAACTCAGAACGTGAGGACGGACGAAATGCCACTAAGCACACTGCCAGGCGTGCTCACAATTTTGCCAGCTTGCCACCTTAGATCAGAAATTTGAGTTCAGTTCTCTTTTGTTTTCTTCAAAACTTCGCGGAATTTCATTCAATTCTTTACGTTCTGAGTTCATATTCCGCCGGGGTCGACTTTGCCCTTCATCATTCGGAGCCGATAAAATAAGTACCAGGTGAGTACTGGGTCGATAAAATAAGTTCCAGGTGAGCATACGTAGCTCAACAGTCCAAGCCTTGTACCTTTTGTAGAAAAGATTATTAATACAGTGTTGTTGCGGGCAGAATGGTTAGCACGCAGAACAAAATGCTTAGCGGCATTCCGTCCGTCTTTGCGTTCTGATTTCAAATTTCGCTGAAGTCGACTTTGTTCTTTATCCTTTCCGGGTCGATAAAATAAGTACCAGTTGAGGACTGGGGTCGATGCAATCGACTCATCCTCCTTCCACGAAATTGCTGGCATTGTGCCAAAATGTGAAACCAATATTAAGGCGACAAGCAGGTAAAATCATTGTCCAGCGCGGTAACGATTCTGCTTGCTCGTCGCCCTTTTGGTTTCAATTTTTTGGGACAAAGCCAGCAATTTTGGCGGAGAGAGGGGTAAATCGATTATAGCGACCCTAGTGCTCAACTGGTACTTATTTCATCGGCCCCATAAATATGAATGGCAAAGTCGACCTCGATAGATTTTGAACCATCATTGTACCATCATTATTATCATCATCAATACCATTATTATTACCATCAGCAGCAGCAATTGTAGCAGCAACAGTAACACAACTAGTACCACCTCCACCGGCACCAGCAGCGACTTAACTATCACGATAGTCACCAGCAGCACCCTAACTATCACCACAGTCCCCCTCCAGAGTCGTCATCATCGTCGTCATCGCTTCTTTAATTTTGATTTATTTTTTCTAATTTCGCATCGGTTTGAAACGTCGTTAGTTAAACAGGTGACAGGGACTGGTTTAAGTTAAGATACTTAAAAAAGATTTAAAAAGGTCCTAGCGATAACGATGGCACGATGTTATATATATTGTGTTTTCAAATGCCTAACCGTGTGAACGTACATGTGTTTGTGTGTGTATGTGTGTCAGTGTGTGTTTGGTGATGTCAGTTATGTTGTTGTTGTTGTGGATGTTGGTGGTGGTAGGCGTATAGGGAAATGTTCTGTAATTTAGACAATCCAAATGAATAATTCAATTCACAGAAGCTACATCTGCGGAATAGATTAGTGTGTGCCTATGGGCTCGTGTGTACGTGAATGTGCGTGTGTGTCTTTAAGCATACACATGCATACACATGCATACACAAATACATACATAAGTATATATATATATATATATATATATATATATATATATATATATATATATATATATATATATATATATAGGGGTGTATGTATGTGTGTACAGGCCTAGAGACAGATAGACATCCATAGGTATTAACATGTTGAAGAATAAATTATCATAAACAGACGATATACGAATACAGTGATAAGAGTATATAAAGATAAATGTGTCTGTACAACTCTGATAGAGCGAGTGTTACTTGATCAACGGAGGTGAAACCGAGACGACAGCCATTATCTTTTCAGCCCAATCTACCTACTTACTCACAGAAAATTGCAGGAGAGTAGTCGAGTGGTTTCAGTAATTATTATTAGTAGTATTACCAAGGCGGCGAGCTAGGAGAATCGTTAGAATGCCGGTGCAAAGCTTAGCGGTATTTCGTTCGTCCTCATGTTCTGAAATCAAATTCTGCCTTGGTCGACTTTGCCTTTCATCCTATCGGGCACGATTAAATTGAGAACCAGTTGAGCACTGGGGTTGATGTAATCCACTAGTCCCCTCCCGCCACATTTTAAGCCTTGTGCCTTTAATAGAAGGGATTACTATTACTAAGAACTACTATTACTTCCAGTCATAAGTTCTTGGTCATGCCCTAATGACATCTCGAATTGTTGGTATCCGAAAAAACGTCACAGAAGAACGTTACAGTTGTAGAAAATTCATAAGAAGCGGAGAGAGAACGTAAGTTCGTTTGCCCGAACATGAGAAATTATGGATTTCTCATTGGTTGAAAATTACTGTCCATATACGAATTCTGAACTTCGTTGAAGAAGTTTTTCACGTGGATTCGTGTATGAACAGTTATATAAACCTTGATTTTCGGCAAACTCTCCAGTGATCGTTGGACGGTCACTCAAATCCACGACACTCACCCTTTTGAGTATCGGCTAATATATATGCCATGTTCAATTCTCAAATCCGACAATATTGAATTGTTGTGAACTCTTATAGCTAGAATGTAAAATTAGTTAATATAAAATTTAAGTCGTAATTCTTTACGACGAAATGACTTATTTCTAAATGTTCTCTAAATGCCAAAAAAATGTTTATAATAAATTAATATAGAAATTTAATTCCTTTTACTTCTCGTTTCTTTCAACTTGTTGAATTTATTTCTGTATATTAATGAAACTGTCAAAAAAATACAATCAATATCTTCAACATACATGTACGGATGAACGCACGTTCAGCGTCTTGGTATGTATACATCATAACATTTACGCAGCCTAAACTAAGAGTTATGCTTAGTGATAAATACTTATAATTAAGTTATAAGTAACGAGATTATCATTATAGCTTTTAATTTAGAAACAATAATATTTGTTATAACTTACGATTGAAAACATCGTAAAATAAGATATGTTATAAATCTCACTTCAACGACCTGTTAACAACCACATAAAAAAACTGGTGACCCCGACGCTAGGAATATAAGATGCATTGAGAAAGAAGTCACGTTTTCTTTAAATACTATAAACTCTTAAAGTAATGAAACAAACAAAAACAAACAAACAATATTTTAAACCAGTTATTAACTGATGCTACATGACGTCTATATGATTTATGCATGATGGCATTGCACACATGAGGAGAAAAAAACCCCCTCTTTTATTCAATTTCCTAAATAAAGTAAGACAACGAAATCAAAAATTTTAGTTATTTACTGACAATGCATAACATGTATGAATTGGCTTCAAATTTTGGCACAAGGCAAGTAAGTCCAGGGGAGAGGTATAGTCGATTCTATCGACCCCATTGCTCAACTAGTACATATTTCATTGACCCCAAAGGAATAAAAGGAGAAGTCGCCCTCTGCGGAATTTGAACTCAGAGCGTAAAGATAAACGAAATGCCGCTAAGCATTTTGCCCGACGTGTTGACGATTCTGTCAGCTCACCTTTCATAATTTCGTGGTATTACATGCATATCCGGTATTTTTAACGTTCATGATTGAGTCAGATACTTCTTTGAGTTTAATCAGTGGTTCATCTTTTCCCTTCTGGTTTCTGTTCTGTTCGGAGCATGTGATAAGATCATGGGACTTGTGATAATCCGCCTCTTCCTCATACACGTTGTGGAGATATGTCGTAGACAATACCATTGCTTCCACACACACACACACACACACACACACACACACACACACACACACACACACACACACACACACACACACACACACACACACACACACACACACACACACAGATAGATAGATACGAGCGTGGGCTGAAAAGGACATAGGCTAGAACTGTGAAATCTTAAATGTATGAATTTCATCTTTTGTTATTAATAACTAACTTCCTTGTATCTTTCCACTTAAATTAACTAGTATCGCTTTCTCTTGTAAGTGGCCAAAAATTGACATTCTGGTGTTATCAAGTAACTGGAGAGAAAAAGGTTTATCCCCCAAGTAAATTCATGCTGACATGGTTGCTACATTAAGCGATGACGCTTGACGCTCCAGTTTTATGAACAAAAGAGTGCAAAAGTTAGCAGCTGCTGAATTTAGGCGGCTATGGATGAGTCTTGAAGATTACACAGTATCTGGACACCCAGCAACTGCTACCACTGAGGAAAACATTGATCGTGTTCACCACATGCTGATGGATGACAGGCGATTGGCTATAAATCAAATAGCCAGTGCTATTAGCATATTCTGTGAGAGAGTCGAGAATATTCTGCATAATGAATTTCGTTTTTGTATTTTAATTATTTACCACTAATCCATTTATGTTAAGTACGTTCATGTTGTAAGTCTCAATAACCTATGTTACTGTTATCATGTTATAAGGCACCTTAAGATCAACGCTTCAGATTAGCTCTGAATATCGTAATTGATTTTTAATAATTTATCCAGCAGTTTCTGGTTATATGATTCAATTTAATCTGGTCGCAATGTCTGACATGATAAGTCCCCAGACTGACCAAGATGCTCTTATGAAATGTGACCAAATGAAGTTTATTTTTTGATATAGTATCCCTTGTAGACCACACACTTCTTCCATCGGTGTGGCAGTGCCTCGACCTTATTGGTGAAGAAGCTTTCATCCTAATGGTCGAAAACGCCATCAACGGCAGATGTGATGTCAACATCACTGCGATACTGGTTCCCAGCCAAGTGTGTTTTGATGCTGGGTAACAGATGATATTCAGATGGAGTTAAATCAGGTGAATGGGAAGGATGATCAACAAGTTCAAAGCCACGGTCAAGCACAGTAACCATTGAAACCAAGGACTTGCGTGCTGGAGTATTGTCCTGATGAAACAACACCTCTTTCGTCAGTTTTTCTGGGCGTTTGGTCTTGATAATCTTTGGTAACTGCTTCAGAAGTTGACAGCATTCTCCATGATAGTGTGGCCCTTCTGAAGATAGTCAATAAACATGAGGCCTTTTGCATCCAAAAAATTGAGGCCGTTGCCTTCCCTTCGCAAGAAACGACGTTGGCCTTCTTTGGAGAAGGTAAGGAGGGGTGTTTTCACTGCATGGATTTTCTTTTTGTCTCTGGCTTAAAGTAATGAACCCAACACATCTTGTAGCATGAAACGGTGAAGGAAATCAGCTGGATCTGCCTCAAACAATGCCAAATTTTTCTGTGATGTGATCGGCTTGGTGCGCTTTTTATCAGATGTCAGATGTGATAGCCACTGAGAAGAAATCTTCGTCATGTCAGCCGACAAGAATGTATCGTAGCTCTTCGCTCCGATATTCGAAAATCCGAGCACTATGATGACAACCTGTTACTGTTTGTTCTAAATTATAACATATATAAATATTTACCTATTTCTAATATCGAGATCTCATTCTTTTGTTGTTACTTTTTATTATATATAGTGCCTCTCGGTAGCAATGCCAGGCCAGGCCAGGCCAAGTATTTCTGGTAATTGTCCATGGGGCCCGGCCCGAAACTCCTCTGGGACAAACTGGCAAGCTAACCGTCATCGAAGCCTCACTGTCCAGCAAGAAATTGCTGAACCCTCATACGTCGTCTAACGACAGGAGATGACGATGATGATGATGATGATGATGATGATATATATATATATATATATATATATAGGCATGTGTAGGTAGAAACTAAACCTCTTGAACGCAACCGCAATAGATAGAGAAGATCTTTGCACAGAATATCACGATGACATCACTATCATTTCACTTTATGGGGAATCTATGATTCCCTCAGATGTTGAAAGCCAAAGAAAGTAAAATTTAGAATCGTTGTTAACATTTAAATGAACTATCCATCTATTGTACATAATTTTCATTGTTTCATACAGAGCCGATAGTTTATAATTTTTCGATAGCATGTACAATTGTTCGAGGTTTGATTCATTTCTTAGAGTTAAACAAGGCAAGTGGAATGAATAAAGTGTCCCTGGAAAATAATCCACGTCTTGTTTAAGGGTTTAGGGAAGTTTTGTTTAATCTTTTCGTTATCTTTCAGTTTATTTAAGTTCTTCATTTTAAGATAGAATGGCTGATATACTGGCTTAGTATTGGGACAACTTTGTTTATATACAGTCTTGCCTATAGCCGAGGGCGTTGTATGATATCGATGGTTTTTCAGTAACCAATATACGCCACACAGAGAATTTTGCCTTCGATAACTGCTCAGTTTACCATTTGTATGTTTTGGTACTTTGGAATTAATATCGCTTTTTTCTCTCTTGTAACCAGTTGGATGCTGATTCTGGTCCCTATAGTAAATTAAAGACTGCTGCTGTTATAGCACCATCATGTGTTGGTTAAGTAGCTGAAGCAGAAATCGGGAGCTTTATCAATCCCAGGAGCTTTTCAGATACAAGTAGTCAGGATTTTCTTGTCAAATTCCCCAATAAATAAGATGGGCGATGCTTGTGATTTTATTGTTTTTTTTTCTCCGTCTCTTTTATTTCGTCCATTGAGCATCATTATCCTGTTGTATATTTTCATTTATATACTTTCTCACTAAGTTTAAATCTCTATTGTATTTCTTCGCTGTAATGCTTTTCTTTTCCTTTTTCTTATAGATATCATTGTAGAATGTTTTATTATTTATTTTAAATGCGTGATTCTGATAGCAAACAATGCTCACATTTCTGATTCCCTTTGCCAGGAACAGTGGTTTCAATTTTTTTCTTTATTTTCAGCATCTATTCTATTTTCATATTATGTTTTCTTAATATTTGTCTAGTTTATTTGTCTTTTCATACTAAACTTTTATCTGTTTATTTCCATATCTTAAGATAGGTTTGATCTATTTTTTGTTGATATTATAATGAGTATTTTCTTTCGTCTATTGTTTGATGGGTGCGGGTGAGAAGTAATTTATTCTATTACGAACAAACCCACATATTGTTGTATATCCTAAACAAATTATATCATTTAGTGCACTGCTGTTCGAGGTTGCTTACGTACAAACAAATATCTTGTTGTTTAGTTCTAGATAGTGCATATTTATGCGCAAAATTATTCCAAGGCCGACCATCCCATCTCTTTTCAAACACTCTACATCCCAGACAGCCTTATTCATTATACTCTGCATTGGTTAAAATGTTAGGGTATGTTGATGGAGGTTTTGCTGTTATTTCTATGAGGATGAGGAATCAGTTTAAGCTTGCTCTCGATAGCTCACAGAGCCTGGTTATATTTGTATATTAGTTTTCGAGGAATATAATTGCTTATTCGTAATTTAAAGTTTGATTTCATTGATCTTTGATGATTGATTTTTAAATCAAACATCTACAATTTCCCTTACATGCATAAATGCATATATACATACGTATGTACATAATATATGCGTTCGTGGTAATACTGGCGAGCAGAGTGGACTGGGATCTATAAAATTCTTTGGTTGCCCTCGGGTGTTGTTTGTCCCTATTGTTCGAATTTTCTCGTTTTATTTTATTGTTTCCATGGTTGTATGTAAATCCTCACTCTTTTGTCTTTGTATTGTCCTAAATTATTTTTGCTGCCCTTGTAATCAATAAAAGGATTGTTATTAAATTAGTCGAGTACATTCTGAAGATTACCCCACATCGTACAGGTTTCCTCTGTCTAGTGGCTATGGCGAAAGCGAAGGTGTGGTTGACGAGGTTGAAATAATTGAGGAAAGACACCTTTTCCTTTGGTTAAGCCCTCATTAACTTGTTTTAAAGTTCTACTTGAAAAGAAAAGGGATAATGGGAAGTGGAGTGCTCTCCCAGTAAATTTATTGGAAGGTGGGTGACATTTGCAAAAATGTTAAGGGTGAATGGACCTCCTCCAAGCATATGCCTGTTGACTGGAGAACAACAAATGAAGGTTCGTACTTTTGGTGGTCTGGGTAATCGTGGATGTCAATCTATCACTGCAAGAAATAGCAACGAAATTTCCCTCACATAATATATGGCAGTGTCTTAAAAATAGAAAATGAAGGGTACACTGGGTAATGTAGTCCAAGATAATCAGAATCAAAAGACTGGATTAGAAAGTGTTTTATAACAATTTTTCTCAAACACGGCTGAGTATGGCTAAAAACATAGTGAAAGAACTACTACTACTACTACTACTACTACTACTACTACTACTACTACTACTACTACTACTACTACTACTCACCCAGCCAGTGTATATCTACCCTATAAATTACAAGACTGCATTATGAAGAAATATGTATGCTTATGTGTATGTATGTGTGTGTGTAAGTGTATACCTATATATATATATATATACATGCATACATACATACGTTCATATATATGTGTATACATACAAACATACAAATATACATACATATATACATATGTATAAATGTATGCATATATATATATATATATATAGATAGATATAAGTATATATATATATATATATATATATATATATATATATATATATATATATATATATATATCTAAAAGTGTGTATAGATATATACATATAGTTATACAGACATATCATCAGACACATATAGTTTTGTTGAGTTCTAAAACGTAACAGGCTTCCGCGGAGAAAATGTAAGGATTGTTTTGTTGTAACACTTAAACAGGGGGCTGGTTAACTAAAGCTGGAATCAGTTGTTGTCGATGTTATTTTTCCTTTTCTTTTCGTTTTGCTTTTGTCTTTAGTCACAGGTTTTACATAAATCAAAGGGTGACTATGGCAGTTTGAATAAAACAAACTTCACCATCTCCTATATATGTTTTGTATTCAGCATGCCGCAAAATACCCGAAAGTATTGTTGTAACCGTATCATTTACACTGGATTTAGTTAAAAGTAGAAAAGCTCTAGAATTCGCTACTCACAATATATTATGCGGGTGTCTATATATATGTGTGCACAAAGATGTGTGCATATCTGTGTATATATATATATATATATATATATATATATATATATATATATATATATATATATATACATTTGCGTGTGTGTTTGTGCGTATATATAAATACACATATACATGTGTGTATATATATATATATATATGTATATATATATATATATATATATATATATATATATATATATATATATATATATGTATATATATATATATATATATATATATATATATATATATATATATATATATATATATATATATATATATATATATATATATATATATATATATATATATATATATATATACATACATATATATCTATATATGTATTCCTTTTTTCTGTTACTTGTCTCAGTCATTTAACTGCAGCCATGCTGGAGCACCGCGTTTTTAGTCGAAAAAATTGACCCCAAAACTTATCCTTTGTAAGCCTAGTACTTATTGTATCAGTCTCCTTTGCCGAACAGCTATGTTACTGGGACGCAAACACACCAACATCGGGTATCAAGTGATGGTGTGGGGGACAGACAGACACACATTCACACACACAGACACACACACACACTCTTACACACAGAGACACGCGCAGAGACACACACAGACACAGACACACACATACACGCATATGCGACAGACTTTTTTCAGTTTCTGTCTACTAAATCCACTCACAAGGCTTTGGTCGCCCCGAAACTATAGTAGGAAACACTTGCCCAAGGTACCACGCAGTGGGACTGAATAAGGAACAATGTGGTTGGGAAGCGAGCTTGTGCCACATAAAAAGCACTCAATACACCCTGTAAAGTGGTTAACATTAGGAAAGGCATACACCTGTAGAAGCCCGAACCAGCAGGCACTGGAGAATACATATTACATAGATATGTTTCTAAAACAGGATTCGGTTAGTATGCAAAGCTCGTCTACGGTTATATATATATATATATATATATATATATATATATATATATATATATATATATATACTAGCTGACGTAGCCGGTAATTCGCGGGAAAGCGGGGCTCATCCCTTGGTTCTGTTCTGATAATTGTTTCGCTAATCCAATAACAACAATACAAACCATATAGCTCTTAAGACGGTTTTTGTGCATTTACAGAGAATATCGAACTGTGTTACATAGGATCTGGTTTTGAGGAATTCCCAAATTATGAAGTCAGTTATGATATAACATGAAATTAGTTACCCGATAGTAAGAATTCAAATAAAGTAGCCCCCAAAAGGGCTTTAACGCATTCCCAGAGTATATAGAACATAGGAGGAAATACTAAGTTATGTATACTAAAATAGTGAAGCACATTGCGTAATAACAGGCTTATCAGATGTGAGATAATAACAATTCAAAGTAAATAACACTGAAAAGGGCTTTTGTGTGTTGCCAGAGAATATTACCCTCAGGGCCGCTAGTGTTGGTATATTCGTGAATAATCACTAACCGAAATAAGCGAATCTATTGTTTAGAAAAATACTATTTACTTATTTAAGGGTTGTACTGGATAAGTTGCGAAAATAACTCTAACAGTTCAAATACTAAGAAGTAAGCATACTCAATTTAATTTATACCAAATTATTTAGGAAAATGAATGGGTTATTTCCCTTGACTGTTAAAATGAAATATATCAGATATATATAAGGATCCCTTCCAGGACCATTATTATCGATTTTTTCAACAACCTGAGTATGCCATGAAGTTTCCAGACAGGAGTTACATATATATATATATGTAAATATATATATGCACACACACACACACACACACACACACACACACACACACACACACACACACACACACACACACACACATATATATATATACATATGTTCACACACATGTATATACGCACACACACATACATACATACATACATACATACATACATATACATACACATACCTACAATACATACATACACATAAATATATAGACATATCTTCACATCGTGATAAATATACACATCATAACGTACATACGCAAACAATTTTAAAAAGACTGTCTGCTGTATGTAATGTTAAAATGTTAAACTAAAGAAATTTCACATTTATTCGATATAACATAATTAAATGCGTGAGTAAACAATAAAAATAAACCTCCGCTAAGCTTAAGCTTAAATTTGTAAAACAGTCGAAGGCTTTCTTAAAAGTGAAGTCGCAATATGCACTAGCATTGCAATGCAAAATAACTATAACCTGTAAAGTCATATTCAAATGCGACATTTAAAATTTTCCGAAGGTGTAAACATTTTATCTATACAGTATTTTATCATTTGACATTGTAAACCTCGCGGCGTGCCTGCAGTAATTTAAGAGCTTACGTCTCTGGTTCAAAGCATGTTTATCCCAGAACAAGATGAAGGACTTTTTGTGAGGGGCAAAGATTACATTTATTATCATACAAACATGGAGCTTATAAATTGTTCGAATATCGCGCTTTGACAGACCATTTCAGATAATTGTAACAACAATTTCTTTATTACCCACAAGGGGCTAAACACAGAGCGATAAATACAAACATATAAGAGGGACGTAAAAAGACAAACGAATGGGAAAATGAAAGAATGAATAATGAAATGGAATGAAACCACTCAACCTCACATCCGAGTCACTTCATTTACACTTTTCAGAACGTTTTTTACAAACTTATAATTAAGATAGTTTAACTTAGGTGGCAACTTACTTACATCTGCAGTCACGCCTCTATCCAATATTTCTGACCCACAGTTTTCCATTAAATCAAAACACTTTATTGGGGTGGGGGTTGCGGAGATTTTGGCACCTGTCTGTGCTATAGTCTGTGTCAGAAGGGACGGGTAGGGGTGGTGATTGCAGGGTGAGAGTATAACAGCATGGGATAGGGTGGGAGTCGGGTGGGAGTAGGGTGGTGATTCACATTTTTTCCTCAGACCTTTTCTAGCTTTCCACCTTCTCTTAGCTTGTGTCCATTCCTTCTTTTCTTCCTTCCCAGGATCCTCATCGCTTATAGATGACTTAGCCAGAGGTAGAAGTGCGATTTTTTCTTTTTGTTCATTTGCACTGGATAGAGGGAATTCTGCCTTAATGTGGTCTTTTGTTCCACATTTAAAACATCTGGGCCTCCCGCCCTCCACCATGACTCTCAACTTGATGTCCCAGTCGACCGCGATGGTCTCCACCATCTTTTCTAGATCTTCCGGGGCGGCACTCTTATCGGCATTCTCTTTGCCTGAAGGACCACAATCTGGTCCTCCATATCAAGTGGGATGGCGGCTACCAGCCAGGCAACATCCACCTCAGGAGGGATCTCATCTACCCTTACCCGAGAAGCACGTCCCCCCAGGTAAATGGGTAGAAAGACCACCTCTTCCGTCTTGAGGGGAGTAACATCATGCTACCTAGCCACAGCCTCGGATGCAAACCGTATCTCCACCGTTGCGAACTTTCTCCCTGAAGCTTGGAAATCCACCTCTTTCCAAATAGGCTGCTGAGCCCTTTTCAATTCAGCTCTAGTAGCCACCTCTATCCGATGTAGTCATACGTTGTATGTTCTATACAACACCGTTCTTTTGGCTGTCCTTTCGGTAGTTTCCCTGGGAGGGGATACCTTGACATTGTTCCCCTCCCTTTTCATCATTTCTTAGAATCTCTCAATTCTCTCCAAACACACATCTTCAGACTGCCGTCTCACCGCCTCTGCGAAGCTCCTTTCTGTCTCTCTAGCTACTTCGTCTAGACGTCTCACCAGCTCCTCCTCAGATGACGACAGTTCCGAGTAGCTAATTCTCTCACTTCAAACAAGGGGGACAGCGTTAACAGAACTACTGTAAGGCAGCAGAAACATGTGTCTCAAGACACAACAATAAATAACAAATACAACTTTGATTAACCTTTCACACAAACAAAATTTACGATCAACTCAGTCACAGATGATTGTAACAACGGTGAAAAAAATATCAATGTTAATTTATTGATGCATTTGGGCTATCAGGAAATTTTCAAAAAATGTTTAAAAAAATTCAAAACGCTACAAAAATCCAGTACAGATTCTTCTTGGTTCAAAACGTTGCTTTATTTTTTCCTCAACCTGATATATTTGTATGCGTGTGTAATTATTTGTATGTGTACATTTCCCCATCGCCAAAAAATACACGTATACATACATATGCATGTGTATGCTCGTGTGTGTGTGTGTGCGCACGTATTCGTGTTAATGTTTATAAACTCACGTAATTGAAATGCACGCAGTGTGCAACGCGAAGCACGCACACAAATGCACACAAAATGCACTTACGCATGTAAAGTGAAATGCAAATTTTGAGTGATATTCGTTTCCTGCATATGCAAGCAAGAGGCGTCAAAAATCTAATGTCAAAGATTATACTGCATGTCAAAGTTGAAGAAATAGTAGAATGAAAGGCAGTCACAGAGATTACAGAGTAAGTGGGGAAACTAAATTTTACACATTATTTGTAATTACTTTACAATGTGTGTTTTATTTATTTTTCGTGATTTTCCCATTTTTTTTATATTATGATGAAATTCCGAAATAATAACATGGAAACATTGAAACAAATTAGCAAATGAATAAACACATTGCTTGAGAAATATGCATGCATGTAAGTATGTTGTATTTAATCATTTAAATTTTTCTTCTGAAGGAGCTGGTTTCTAACAAAGATACGAAGCTCCATTTTTGGAATCTAGACCCTGAAAACAATCTCACGTTTTGAACCCAAGAAAAGTCTTACATAATTTTACTGTTTCTCTTACAGAGTGTATTTGTAATGTGCGAATCAGTTGATTGATTTCTTTTTCTGAAAATCCAAGCTTATAATAACTGACAGTGAGACATTTACTTACAAAAGCAAGTACTCCAATTATTATTGTTGATATAAATGTAAATTTGTAGTCCAGAAAAGAAGCTGGAGGTTTCAAAATAATTGTCCATAGTTATCTTATTTCTCTTTGATTTTCAAAAAGATATTCACATCAGTAGGATAGCTGACCTCTATGACGATACATACTTTTCTTGTCGTCCCAAACAACAATATCCGGCCTGTTATGCTTACACTTGACAGATGTTTTGATTGGAATGTTGCCCCATTATTTCTTGTGCTGGTATTTGCGTACGTATTCAATAACAGGGGGATTCTCTACATTAATTCCAAGACAATATTTTTTTTCCGAATGGCAGTGTACATTATTTTAGGACTACCATGCCTTGATGACATTTTTTGGCAGCTGCTAATCACATGTAACGTCTTCCACAGAAATATGACATAATCTACATTTATGGATGTATTTTGGAACACCAAGGGCTTCAGTGCCTCTTTTGTTAATAAGGTATTTAGTAGCAATATGTATGAATGTATGTATGTCATTATTCAGTTTATTTCAGGATTTCTTGCCAATACAGAAAGGATCGGTTTCTAACCTAGATTCAAGGTTCCATCAATGGAATTTCAACATCAACAACAGGCTGTTCTTATATGTAAGTATGTATGTATGTATGTATGTATGTATGTATGTATGTATATATGCATGTATATATGTATGTATGTATGTGCAGATTTGTATGTTTTATGTATGTGTTTTCATGCAAATAGTTGCATATCTAGACATGCTCATATATATTTAAATGATAAACTTCTGGAAAGTTTTACAGATTTTTACAGTTCCAGGAATGGATTGGATTTGTAGTCTTCGAATTACCTTTCTCCTTTCTGGTTTTGAGAAGCCTAATTTCTCAAGATTGGTATTTATACCAATAATTACAGGTATAAACCTAAACTTGTAATCTGGATAGAGTAACTGCAGATTTCCCAATAGTTCAACATGTATGTATGTATGTATGTATGTATGTATGTATGTATGCATGTATATATGTATGTATGTTTGTATATGTGTGCGTGCGTGCAGATGTATGTTTGTGTGTGTGTATGTGTGTGCGTGTGTTTGTGAGTGCCTGTATGTATGTGTATGTGTGCGTGTTTGTGTGTATGTGTATGTATATGTACACCTATCTCCCCGATAGCGATATAAACAAGTGTGCATTTTTCACAGTAGCGAGTACGAGAGTTTCTCTCATGATAACTACTGCAGTAGCGTTAGATGTAATATAACATTCCCGTTTAAGTGAGGATAAATACTACCTCTTGGTGTTAATACTGCCTTTGTAGATTATATATATATATATATATATATATATATATGTATTCCTCTCTCTACCACTCCTCGTTGATCACATGTGACCTGTGATCACCTCTTCCTTTCTCCCTTCGGGCAGCATAAAGGTAAGACGAACTGCTATCTCTCTCCGCTCAAGTTTGTCACATCACGGCGTTCAGTATCTCATTTCCTTCGGCTTAGCGGACCTTAACGTTGTTTTCACTGTTTAATTTTTCCTGTCTTGGTTTTTGTTTGCTACTTTGGAATCCTCCGCTTAGCAGGTTAATCCACTTCACGGGAAGAGCTATTCTAAGAGCGCGTTCTGTCTCATCTTCGAAACGCCTACTTTAGAATAGAAGCAGCTGATGAAGGAAAAGTTCCATAAGTGGCTTGTCTGTTTTCCTATGTGTTTATTCTGTTGTCCGTAAAAAAAGTCTGTCTTTTGTGCTTTGTTTATGTTCCCGTTCCTTTTTTGTCCACGCTTTTTGACGTCCTGTGCCCGGTAATGCATCTATAATATACATGCATTGTAGGTATGTACATATATGTATGTATACATGCATATGCTCATATATCATATGCATTATATATATATATATATATATATATATATATATATATATATATATATATATATATATATATATATATAATCATTATTAATAAAATCATAGGGCAGCAAAAACATTTTAGAAGTTTAATTTACCACCAGTAGTCCAGCGAGAATAAAAATTAGTCAATAGACTATATAGATATTATTCATTTAAAATACAGAGATGCCTATAATAGGACATCTAACCCGCTAGAAAGAGCAGCAAAAAACTCTATACCACAAAAATAGGGATAATTTCGAAAGAGAATGAAAAATATAAACTTTTACCAGTCTATACTCTGTACCATGGTTTCAAGTTATTTAGCAAGATAAAAATATACCTTGCTCGGCAACTATCTTCAGCAGAGTACCGGAACAGCGTGTAATTTTGAAAAAATTAAGCATGTAAGCACAAGTCGTGTTTTCCTATGACTCGTGTTTACTCGCTTGTTCGTGGTACTCTGCTGAAGATAGTTGCCGAGCAAGGTATATTTTTATCTTGCTAAATAACCCAAAACCATGGTACAGAGTATAGACTGGTAAAAGTCTATATTTTTCATTCTCTTTCGAAATTATCCCTATTTTTGTGGTATAGAGTGTTTTGCTGCTCTTTCTAGCGGGTTAGATGTCCTATTATAGGCATTTCTGTATTTTAAATTAATGATATATATATATATATATATATATATATATATATATATATATATATATATATATGTACATCTATATATCTATATCTAAATACGGTTATACATTCATATACACACGAACACACATAAACGTACAAATCATTCATCCGTTTGAAGTAAGTGAATCAGGTGAACGGACTATGTGTATGCAATGTCATGTTGCGGGGCAGGGATAAATAGATAAATAGAAATATCTATTTGAGAGAGATGTCATTTGCTATGTTCGCATATAGAAGAGAAGGAAACGTGTTTGAAGTTCTAAGAACTTTAATGTCAGAAACTCATTGAAATATATTTTTCATATTAACAATTATGTCGGTGTGTATAGACGAGCTTGTGCGCCCGTGTGCATAAATTTTGATTGCAAAAGTCAAAGTTAATACTTACACTTTCACTCCATGGAGTTTTGGTTTCAGACGACTAAACTCAATAACTTCCTAATAGTATTGAATACAGTTCCTCTCGTTCATTAACCTTGTCATACACACAGAAATAAATTTATAGTCATCGTTGACTGAACACTATTCAATTTTTTTTCTCCGTGTTTTTCTCCTTGTCTCCGTATTCTTTCTGTTGAAGAGCGTAGCTCGAAACGTCAAAGACTTTCCGTATTCCCGAGCGTCATACTAATATATACTTTTGTTATTTACACCACCTGTCCTCGTCTGTTGTTATTATTTGTATATTCTCCCATATATATATATATATATATATATATATATATATATATATACATATAATATTCCTTGAACGACCTCACATCTGTTTTGTTTTAGAAGAGAAGACGAAATCAAAACGTTCAAATGTTTAAATGTCTAAGTGTCTAAGTGTCTGCATGTTAGAAGTGAAGAAGTATTTGTTGAAATGGAATGACAATCAAATGTTTGTCGTATCAGAAATAAACATTCACCGGTGTTTTCTCCTGAGGGTTTTGACAGAACAGACACATACAAACAGTGGTTTGACGTTCAGAAGTTTCCTTTTTTTGAAGTTTTTATTTTGATGTTTCGTGTTTTCTTCTTCTTTATGGTTTTGCGTATGTGCAAGAGTATGTGCATGTGTGTGTGTTTGTGCGTGTTTGGGTCTGTGTATTAATATCTGTATTTATAAGAACCGTGTGTTTGTGTCTTTGTAGGTATATGCGTGTTTGTTGTGTGTGAACATATGTGTTAGTGTTTATGTATGGTGCAATTAGTACACAAAATTGAAGAAAGGATAAATTTTAATTTTGTCACTGTTTAATCTGAAGTCAGGTCCGATCGAACAGGCTTAAGAGCAAAGGCACTCTAGCCGTGACCATCTCACCTTCACATACAAGTTCCTCTGAGACTATATTATCTGAGACTATATATTATCTGAGACTATATTATCAAGTTTAAGGCGGTGAGCTGGCGGAAACGTTAGCATGCTGGGCGAAATGCTTGGCAGTATTTCGTCTGTTTTTACGTTCTGAGTTCAAATTCCGCCGAGGTTGACTTTGCCTCTCATCTTTACGGAGTCGATAAATTAAATACCAGTTACGTACTGAGGTCGATCTAATTGACTGGCCCCTTCCCCTAAAATTTTTTTCGAGATCCTAAAAAAATTATAGTACTTGTGTATATAAGATTGACCAGTAACCGGTCTGTCAATATGCTAGAAGAAGATCACTTGTCAATCTTATATACACAAGTACTATAATCTTTTTAGGATCTCGAAAAAAATTTTTCTTGAACCTTCTGATTCTTTTAATGTGCTAGTTTCCTGGTATTAAATTGATATTAATTAATATCGAATTATTACCATATTATGTTAATTAACCATAATCACATTTCTCAAAGTTGGTAAATTCAAAGCAGAAATAATTTTCTGCAGAGATATTTTCCGGATTCAGCGCGCCAAAACTAAGACTTTTGAATTTTAATCTTTATAATGGATAGAATCACGTGCACGTTTTCACTGGTTGAAGACAACTAGCACGAGATTCTGTTCGATTATAATAATATCGGCAATCTGTACTGATGATAAATAGATACTTTAATTTGGAAGTATTGATTTTGAAACTATAGTCTGCAGATAATCGAGGTATGTATAATTTTCACTGGTCTCGCCCGCCTGTTTTTGCTCTGCTGAATCCTTATTTGGGAATTTTTTAAGTGATCTTCTTCTAGCATATTGACAGACCGGTTACTGGTCAATCTTATATACACAAGTACTATAATCTTTTTAGGATCTCCCAAAAAATTTTTCGTGAACCTTCTGATTCTTTTAATGTGCTAGTTTCCTGGTATTAAATTGATATTAATTAATATCGAATTTTTACCATATTATGTTAATATATATATATATATATATATATATATATATGCATATAGTTACTTGCAACTTCATATGATAAAGCGTTCTCTGAGGATCCGTTCTAGTTGAGCATTTATATTAATCTAGAACTTCAATCGCAGGGCTTCAAACCAATATAAATTGTGAAATACGTAATATAAACTTGTGTTAATTTTTCTATGCACACACACACACACACACACACACACACACACACACATATATTTTCTTATACGTTCGTATGTGTGCGTGAGTGGAGAGGGTTTTGACAAACATCTATGTTCTGTTGTATAGTTACTGTCGGAAACAGTAATAAAATGTAACCATTTTATTCTCTCATGGCGGCCATTGTTTATTGATATTCAACATTATCGTCATATTCTTTTAGTCTTTTATTTGTTTCAGTCATTTGACTGCGGCCATACTGGAGCACCATTTTTAGTCAAACAAATCGACTCCAGGACTTATTCTTTGTAAGCTTAGTACTTATTCTAACGGTCTCTTTTGAGGAACCGTTAGGTCACGGGGATGTAAACACACCGGTATCGGTTGTCAAGCGAAGTTGGGTGCGGGACAAACACACACACAAACACACACACACATACACACACATACACACACATATACACATACTCACACACACACACACATACTCACACACAAACACACACACACACACGTATGTCGCTTGAAGGATCATTCCTGTTACGGAATGAATCACCACCTTCGTACAAACCTTCGAACAGATGTACATGCGTGAACATATATACATACATAAATACATGCATGCATATATATGTGTGTGTGTGTGAGTGTACATGTATATATGTAAGCAAATATACACACATATATATATGTATGTAAATACATATATTGTGTATTTGAGTATATATATATATATATATATATATATATATATATATATATATATATATATATATATATATATATATATTTGTATATGTGTGTATATGTATGTGTGTGTGCGTGTATATATATATATATATATGTATATATATATATATATGTGTGTATCAGAGAGAGGGAGATTGTAGAGAGTGAAAGAAAGATGTATATGTGGATGCATATGTGCACACATATTCAGAGATGCGTACATTCACCCTCACACCTACCTACCTACCTACCTACCTACCTACCTACCTACCTACCTACCTACCTACCTACTTACCTACCTACCTACCTACCTACCTACATACATACATACATGTATTCTATCGGGCATGTATAAAACGTCTGTAATTCAAAACGTTTGAAAGCAAAGGAACAACTCTGTTATTTTCCCATTATCATGGTTTCGCTTCACTCGGTATTACACCTCACATGAAGCAGAACAAATCACTAAGAAGGCGAGGTACATAAAATATATATTCACTGAATCCTTAGCATTTTCCTGTTATTTATATAGTTTTATTTATTTGCTCCCCAAAAGTCATATGACACGCCCCATCGTGTCATATTCCTACTTTAGATGGTAAAATTCTAATTCTCTCACTGTTCTAAAACATGAGTAAGATACAAAGGTACTAGCGAGCTTTTATGCGATCACTCATTTTACTAGAAATACCAGTCAAATTTTCCTGAAACGGAACCTTTCATTCTTAAAAAGGGAAGGACATAGAGAACAGTGTAGTTCTAGATATGCAAACAAAGGTCACCGCTGACTGGTCTTTTGCTCGTTCAGCTGCTGAACCAGATCTGACCAGTTTTAGCAACAGAAACAGCATGAGAGCTGGTGTAGTCATTTATTTTAGTTTTTATACCGTCTTGTTTCAGTCATTTTCGTATTTTTGTTGAGATGGTGTATAAGGACACAAGCGGCCTCGTGCCACTTATGACTTAGTCTACTCCCCAACCCCTTTTATTTACTGGTTTATTTACGTCTTTATTTATTTCTACACCTGCAATTTTTTTTAGCTTGCCCTTGCTTTTAAATGTAACTGGCAAATTGTAGAGATGGTTGGACTTTGGTCAATTCCATTACTGACAACAGGTGGTAAGTTTCTAGAATATTTCAGTAAGTACACTATTATAAAAACATTACGAGTATGCTTTTGGATAAATATTAATAAGCTCTTTTTACGAAATCACAAGTACTATCGTTTTTCTAGACTTATTGATGATTCCTGTTATGCTTAAGTACTAGTTTTATTTTATTATTATTTATACACCCTGGTGCTCCTACAAAAAGAGATGAACGTACCAATTATTTTTCTAGATTATTTGCTACATTACTCTTTTGCCCATCGACTTCAAGCTTTACATGCAAAATGATATGATTCTAATTTTATTGAGCCTTCTTTCCTCATCTCGAGGTCCTGTTCTTTCCACTTCCCTCTTCTCTTATTTTATGTATTTGTATTCACTCTGATGAAGCTCCATGTACTAGATCAGATGTGCTATAAAGATGACGAATATTATTTTCGGAATTTTCTTTGGAGGCATCGACTGACATTGGTAGCTGAAACGGCCGTAAGCAATGTTAAAGTTTTGTATTAAAAAATAATTAACCGATGTTGGTCAATTTGTTTGTTTGTTGATCAAAAAGTTTCTCCATTTTCTGATCAAAGCATAAAAAACATTCTAAACGCCCTGAAATCATCAGCACATCTGAATTTGTACAGCAAGTTCAACAGACCATTGATAACAATTCCAGAAGTTCAATGAGGTCAATTGCAAAAGATCTCCACGTGTCAGAAAGAACCGTCAGAAATGTTGTCCACGAAGACATCAGATATGTCTTATATGATGAGGAAAGGTCAATTTATCAGAAAAAGCAAGAAAAAATCACTATATCAGATCTAAAAGACTCTCAAACAATCTGAAAAATCCAGCAGATTTGATTTGGTTTTTCTCAAGCGAGAAAAACTTCGACCAAGATCAAAATGTTAACAGAAGAAATGACAGATGGTTATGTGCAGACCCTTCTGAAGTTCCAAGTGATATGCATAAAAAAAATTTCCTGCAACTGTCATAGTTTTAGGGGTTGTCCGTAATAAAGGACATATGATGCCTCCTTATTTCTTTCAACAAGGCCTTACAGTTAACTCTGACGCCTACATTGAGGGCCTGGAAATAATTGTTAAGCCCTGGATAGACAGTGTATGCAATGGAAGGCCATATATATTTCAGTTAGGCTCTACACTATCACACATGGCTCTAGTAACACAGGAATGGATAGCTGAAAATTTTCATGATCACGTAACCTCTAACATTTGGCCTCCTAATTCCTCAAATCTCAATCCATTGGACTATTACATATGGAGCATTGTTGAGAGTGAGGCCAATGAACGTGCCCATAACACCAAAGGTCCTATGACTGCTGTCGTAATTAGAGTAATGTACAAAATGAACCAGGACCACTTGATTCGAGCATGTAGATGATTTAGATCTCATATAGAAGAAGTTGTTGAAGCTGAAGGTGGCTTTTTTGGATAACATTATAGAAAAGAAAGTTTATTTTTATCCTCATAGCAGTTTTTAATAAATAAAGTTAGTATCTGTTATTATATGTCTGTTTTTTTTTTTGTATAAACATAACGCATCCTGTATATATTTATATGTAATCGTCTCCGCTTGCAACTGCCCTACGGAATGGATCTCTAAATACCTGAACCCTGTCCTTGCCCCCTACACAGAGTGGCTTACCTCCCCTCTCACATCCACTACACTAATCATGCTCTCCGTCTCTTTAACTTTTTCTACTTCCCTTCTGACCCCTCTAAGCTTCTCTTCAATCTTGATATGAAGAGTTTCTATACGGTGATCCCACACAACGAAGGACTTCTTGCACTGAAACCATTTCTGGATCTTCGACCCAACCTCCAGCCTAACACCTCCACATTTCTTCGTCTGACCGAACTTGTTCTCTCCCTTAACTGCATCTCCTATGAGGACTGATATAGTTTCCGGAGATAGACCAGTATTTCGTTCTTATATTTTGTTTGCAAAATTCTTGATATGAAATCGTGTGTTGAAGCAAATTTTGTTTTATCACTGGAGGGTCAGTGTATCAAGAGTAAACGCACGCGGTGGTTCTATTTAACATCTTTATTAATTTGTCGATTGGCTAACTCTTTCCTCAATTAACTAATCGATTGTTTGATCAATCATTTGAAGTAGAGAGGGCATGCCATTGATTAGGTTGCGAATGACAATGAAAATATTTCTGCAAACATGACTGATTGAGTTATTAACAGAACGGTTAATCAAACATGGATTAATTGGTTAAGTAATAACTAACTGACAAATAATAAGGAAGTGAAATAGAATCAATGTGAGATAGACCGAGAGAGACCAAGGTAGACGGAGAAAAACCAGTATTTTATCATGGAATAGATTTGTCCCTAATGCTTCGTGCAGTGTTTTGTTTTTAAGTAGAATACGTTTTCTGACATTGTCTCATGACACGTGACTGTTTTCAGTCATTAGTTACCAGATTATCTTATGCTACCGGAGACTGACTCACATTCGTTTAACATAAATGAACCGAAATTAGGCGACGGTCTTTAGTATGATATCATTCTTTAGTAAATATTTATATTAGATTTACAAAACTTCAATGACATCTCATCGCATGCAATTCGAATTAATAGATTTATAATTAACTCAGATATAGCGATGCAAACGGAAAAAAACTAGAACACAAAGTATGAATGTATGTACATTATTATTAATCTTTAGCAGAAGCAACTGCGTGACTTAAGAGCCGAGAGTTTGGTGCGTTGAAAGTGAATCAAGTGCGAGAGTTTGGTGCGTTGGCTATTATCAAACTTATCAAAAAGTCTAATCAGTGCCAACGCACCAAACTCTCGGCCCTTGAGTCACTGTTGCTTCTGCTAAAGAGTAATAAAAACATAAATATACTCATATTTTGCGTTCTATTTTTTCGTTTGCGTCACCATATCTGAGTTAATTATATGATTATACTTTCCTTAAAACTCGTGAACTTTTGTCAAAGTTAGAATTCAGTCGTTCGCTCATCGACAAGTTTATAGTTGAGCTTATGGCAATAAAGACCTTCAGCGTTCTTGGCCCCCAGATCATATCTCTGCTTACCGCTATCGAGATAGAGTTGGCTGTCCGCAAGTGCGAGACCCGTTAGTCAGTGGCTGTTCCACCGCACCTCCCTTGACACGTTTTGTCTCCTGGATCCATGAGGCAGTGTGACTTACAGAAAATTGTACGTTCCACTCCTAAAATATTTAGATCCTGTGAGATGCTGTCTTTGTTAATTTTTCTTAAATCCTAGGCTTTGTTTCTGAAATAGTGTATTAAGTTACCCTTCTTGATTTATTAACTATTGACTAATGTTTTTTGTCTTTTTCAGTAACAAGTATCGAAGATGAACACATACACACGCCACTTATGCTAAATTTTACGACTAGATTTATCTATATATACAACTGTAGATGTATATCTAATGTCATCTTCCAGTTTACCTTATGTTTATCTATTCATTTACGTTCCACGTCCACCTTTACACGTTTAATAGTGTTTCCCATTTTACAGTAGGCGGACATTTCATTTACAGAATCCCAAAAAATAGGTGATAAATAAAACAAACGAAAACAAAAAAGAAGAAAAAAAGAAAATAATAAAACTAAAAAGAAAAGAAAAAAGAAATCTTGATCGGTGTCACTGATAATTGTTGAGAAAGTTTTGGTGGACTCTAGAAAGTATTGGTGGACACTGATCAACACCAAACAATAATTGCACTGCTCGATCACGCCAGGCGCCATATTATCTGCAAATGTCTCCGTAATCGAATATCATAACTATAAGGTGTGTCATTCTCAAGGATGTCGAGCAGTTCTGATCAGGAAAAATCTGAAATGGAATACATTTTGTTTTATCAAATCAAACGTTTCTAAGGTAAAGAAAGAATATACGATAGCATAGATGATGCGATAACAAAAATTGTTTGTTCATTTTTGTCTGTATCCTCTTCGCTATTCTGATGATCTCAGCTTTGACATGTTGACACAAACAAATGATAAGTGCAATCCAGGTACGAGGATTAGCCACTGAGGACGCCTCTACATAGACACTCCAAACGTTAGAAATAGCAGTTAAATGACACAAGAACTACATTTTATCATGTTGGAGAATGACACGTCTTGAAAGGATATTTCGTTAAAATATAGCGCTGGATAAATTATCTGCAAATATGATGGAATGTCGGTGGCTGCAATGTTTGAATAAAGAGGCGCAGGAGGCGAAACAACGAGGGGGAATTTTTCGATTCAAAGAAAGTTATACACATAAAATGTAGGCTTCAAGAATTTCCTGCAGTACTTTTTAAAACATTAATTACAATGTATGTGTGTGTGTGTGTGTGTGTGTGTGTGTGTGTGTGTGCGTGCGTGCGTGTTTGTGAGCGTGTATTTGTGTGAGTGTATGTGTGCGTGCGCGCGAGTCTTTTTTCTTTTATTTGTTTCAATCATTTGACTGCGGCCATGCTGGAGCACCGTCTGCACGTATATATGCGTGTATGTTTATGCATATAAACGTATGTCTGTGAGTACATGTAATATTACACCCACACACCCACACACACATACACACACATACACACACATACACACATTTGAAATAGAAGCAGTATACGAAGCAAAAGGCAGTGTTTATACTCCACTGCTATGTGGGTGTTCTCTAAGTTACGACGATACTACAATTTTAACCCCAGGAAGCATCTCCTCCAGCTGGTTTATTCTGTACACTTTCCACACGCGATATTTATTGCTGGCGGAATATAACTCTTGCCATCCTAGTTTGAGAGCACCAGAACACGTGATTTCGATCTTATTGGATCTCTTCGGTGGTGGGCATTTGTTTGCCAGGCATGGCAATAGTTTAACCTCGCTTGCAGTATATAGAAAATACAGTGTCATAGGATTATTGATTTTGTAGCTAGGAAACTAGTCCGTTAGAAAATCTATGTTTGAGATAGAAGCAGTACACCAGTCAAAAGGTAGTGTTTATTCCTACTTTAATGTGGGTATTCTGTAAGAGACGCCGTCGATGCAGTTTTAACCCGAGGAAGACATCTCCAGCTCTCGAACAGAAATTTTCTAACAGAAATTCTTTTTTGGAATATCTCGGAGCACACACATAAAACTACAAATAATAGCATGTAAATATTGTGTTGAAAAGATCTTTTAGATAGAAAAAGTCAAAGTTTGCCCAATATTGAGGAATCAGTGGATAAGAAAATTAAAACCTGAAAAGTTAAAGACGTTTCAAAACGATCACATGTATATGTCTATAAATGAGAAGTGGGGCTTTAAGGAGGGAAACCACGATTGTTGGGAGTCTTCCTTATTCAGTTGCAGGACAATTTATCTGCCGCAGGCTACTGCTTGGCAAATATCTCTTAACCATGGTTTCACAAATGTGGTAGTCCATTGCTTTCTGGACAACTGCTTTGACAGGCCGGTTGAAGCGGGTTGAGATTTGCCGACGAGATTTAAGCAGTAGACAATTTTTGTAGTGCTAACCACCCTGCGCGTGCGAAGACTGGATTTCCGGCAGATCATACGAAGGAACTCCGACCGTAAGTTTCAAAGGACTGAAAGCAATGCATAGCAACGTCGCTGCGTGACGTTTTTTTCTGGGTACCGTGTGATACGTGAGATACGCTTGTCTTGGTTATTCCATTGCATATCTGGCATTGTTCAGGCATCTCAGTTTCCCTTGCCATTTGTACAGGACATCAGGGACTAGAGGAACGCTGTTATTCGTGAAGCCCTCAATTACAGTATTCTGGTCCAAGTACAACGCCCCAATCTTCAGCCAGACAAAAAATTAAGTTAGTTGTAATTTCAGTCATTAGAGTGTGCCTGTGTAATTTGATAGGGAACCGTTTAAGTCATTAGAGTGTGCCCATCCTGGAGCACACCATCGAAGGGTTTTAGCTGAACATATTAACCCAGTACTTACTTTAAAGTCTGACACTTATTTTAGTGATCTCTGTTTATCACACTGTAAGTAATGGGATATAAGTACAGTATTTTCAAGCAATGTCAACATAAAGACATAAACAAACAAATATATAGGCACACAGTCACACACACATACACATATATGCATGCATATGCACTTGCACGCATATATCTATTTCTACGGGTTTCAAGAATAAATTTGGTGTGACATTGTAAACTGCAAAGAAAATTTCTGAGACACATCAATCTGTTATAGCAACACAAACCGGTCGTATGCTGCATTGGTCTGGGCATTACACGTACCTGTTCCAAAGTTTTGTCGCTAATAAGGATACATGTAACATGTAGTATAGGTAATATAGGCGGGAGGAGTAAATTTTTGACCTCCTGCACGGCTGCTCCATTAAATGATGGCAAACATGAGACCATATGTGTGTATGTGTGTGTGTTGCTTAAAACCATTCCAACTGTCTCTCGAAAACGAGTATGACTTAATCATTTGAAGGAGTTTTCCGCGGGAAGATATGCCTGCTCGACGGGAACATCAAAGATATGACAGCATGCGGCCAACATTCATCACAACAGAATAGTCGTTGTTAGTCCACAGTATTGCAGAGACAGTGACTTACCCACCTCAACTGCGCGTAGACGGAATTACACTCCGCTCATGAATATACCACAAAGGATGGACAAACCGATTCTTTCGCAACATCCATGAAGCCGCAGGGGTACCAGATATTTGTTAAATATAATCATACATATCTGTCTTAAGCTTCTTCGTTCCGGATTTTCTGTGGAGGGCTTTCTCCTTTAGCCATTTTATTTAAACGCTCGATAAATTATCTCAAAAGGCAGTTTGTGCTGAGCCAGTCCCACTCTCCTGCAACAAGTACCACGAGCCCAGTAGTCACCAGGATGTAGGTTTTCTTTAAAGTTGTCTTTTCTTAGGTCAGCAGCTAAAGAACTGAAAGGCTTCATCTGCCCTGGGTCCGTTTGAGTATCTACGAGTGACGTTCCTCCGGAGGAAATTTCGTGATACGCAAATTAACCTATAGGCGCTACTACTCAGAGTAGACTTGAGAAAAGCTGAGTTCAAGAGGTAGTTCCATACTTCTCGCAACTCTGGAACTTCCGAACCAGATCCCCTCTACCGGATGCAGTTTAAAGTCATACCCAGGATTTTACTCAACCATAAAACGCACTGGCGATCCAGGAACTGAGCCCACAATCTTATGATCGTTAGTATAATACCCAAACGATAAGGCAACAAAACTTCAAATATATATACACACACACGCACACAAAGACACTCACAAACATACATACGCATATATATCTATATCTATATCTATATCTATATATATATATATATATATATATATATATATATATATATATATATAAATGCGCGCACACAAACACATACATATAGCTACATATATCTCTACATACATACGTGTACATGTGTGTGTATGAATGTGTGCGCGCCTGTGTGTGTATATATGTGTGAAAGTATTTGTCTGTATTTTTGCTGAACAACAGAAATAAAACGTAATACTAATGAATAATCCAATGTGAAATTATTGTAATTTCTTTTTCTCTATTCCCAAATCTTAAAAAGTAGGGCAGCGGGCGAAGGGAAAGGAAATTAGATCAAGGCTACATTTCATATTAGAAGAAGATGAAAGGTAAAAAAAAAATATATATAAAAAAACTCCAACAAATTCATAATAATCGTAAATTAAATCAAATCATTATTAAATAATCTTGACTATATCCTTGAACCCCGAACTAACGACCACTTACACATTACCGCAAATTTCTAAACAGAAGCGACTGTCACTATCGACTGCGTTACTACTACATCTACCGCCGCCATCACTTTGCGAATAATAATAGCAATATCACGAAGCAGCAAGGCCATTACATCGCCACCGATATTAGCATAACGACGAGTTTAGGTATGTTAGAGATCGCAGCATCCGATGCAGTAACAGCAGCAACAAGACTATTCTCAAGACAAAGTTATGTGAAATACGAGATATCCCCTTCGTCGCTGGCCGTTTCAAAATCAATTCAAATCACATATGCAAACATCATTATTTACATACAGGCACGTACACACACACACGCACACACACACACACAAACACACACGCACACTCACACACGTATACATATATACATGCATAGAAACATATATATATATATATATATATATATATATATATATATATATATATATATATATATATATGTGTGTGTGTATATATATAAGGCTAAACTCCTTATGAGCGAGAAAACTCGGATAAGTCCTTAAACCGGCCTACAGTATATATATACATATATATATATATATATGCTTGCTTGAGTGAGAAAGGCAAACAGAGCAAGAGCAGAATAGAGACTATGGGGAAAGAGAAGAAAATAAATATGAGAAAGAGACAGAGCCCAAAGAGAAAAGGGAAAGTGAAAGAGAAAATATTTTACTTGGAAAAGACAGCGAATGCTACATTTGAAAATTGTTATTAGCTAATTTCCGCTGTCCGCCATATTATTTTGACCATTTTCTATAATCATCTAATCAATTCTTTTACTAATATATAAAATATCATAATTATCTTCCTGTATTTTCCTTCTTTTTCGGTGAACATTTTCGTTATTTTTTTTTGTATCTTATATCATTATATCTTTACAGTTTTGAAATACATTTTGCTGTCCTTTTCGCCATTTTTATGGGAAAACATTTTATATATTTTTCTTTCTTTACGAAATTATTTTTTAATTTTTGTTCGCAATATTTTTAGCATAAATCCATATTTGCTAATTATTAATTAAACACCACTACTATTAATTACTTCTTTCCTAATTTTTTATATTTATATATATATTTTTCTCTTCTCGATATGTAAAGAGAAAACAAGATATCTTCAGGAAGGAATTAATATTATTTTTCAAATGGTTAATGAATCATATTCATTCCATTTCTAATCTCATTCGAATTGAAGTTGACCTTCTAATTATCGATATTTATCATATTTCGCTGAGTGATTTGATTAGCGACCATTATCCGGCGATAGATATAATAATTGATGTCACTGTTAATAAGTTTCTCACTTGGCTAATATACTGCGATTCTTCATAGAATATATTATACTGTTTAATAATTTCTTATGTTGGAACAAGTTCGTATATTTTCAAGTATAGTTTCAATGAAATGGCTTCAATATATGACTGGTACCATTTCTCGTAGATTCGAGACAATAATTTCAGTTTGATTCGAATCCAAAACAAGATTTAAATATTATTTGCTTAATCTGATGTTTTATTGTAACAGATAGGATGATAATGCACCAATTCATACAGCTAAAGCTGTTACTGAATGGCACGAGGAATATTCTAGTGAAGTTGGACATTTTATCTGGCCACCACAGCCCCCAGATCTCAATATTATTGAACATTTATGGTGCATTTTAGAACAACAAGTAAGGAGTCGATATCCTCCACCATCATCACTACAAGAACTGGAAACTGTTTTAGCTGAAGAATGGACAAAATTCCTTTGGAAACAATTCAATCTTTGTACGAGTCCATACCTCGTAGAATTCAAGCT